>NC_053400.1:29150500-29283000 GCF_016859285.1 Xiphias gladius | reverse complement strand
GAGAGGAGATGAAGTCCCTCCAGGCCGCCTTGCAGAAGCAGCTGGATGAGGCAAATGAGAGAGCAGAGAAGCAGCAGGCCACGGTAAGACAGACCTGACCTCACCATCAACATCCGGTCTGCTCTAACCAGCCCCGTCACCTGTCACACAGACCCCTCAGTGATCCACGTTCATTACGCCACAGCCGGCTCTCTCGACTCCTTGCCTCACCACCTAATTGAAACTCTTAGAAATACAGAAGGAAATCCTTTGTGTCCTCCCAACCCCCACACAAAAAATAATAAGATTGGACAAAGGCATTACAACCTAAGAGCATGTACTTATCTATCCATCTATCCATCCATCTCTGCATCTCTGCTGGCCAAAAGACTGTCACTTTGCTTCCAATTAAATTCCATATACAGGTATCTTAGACACTGTGTGGCCAGTTCAATCAATCGCTTGATCTACATAACCTCAGTGAAAAATGACCATCACCATTTCCCTGAGCCCAGGGAAATGCAGAAAAAAGACAGTCAGAAAAAAGCAACAGTGATGAATGCTTGGCATTTTTAGCCACGCTAGCAGCGTGGCACTACAGATGATGGCATACTGCCGGTCAGTCTGTTGGTCCACCACTTTGGTCTGGACTGAAATAGCTCCACAAGCACTGGATGGATCGCCATGACATCTGACACACACGCATTCATGTCCCCCCAGGGTGATGTACTGAAATTGCTTATTTTGTTGGACCAACAGTCCAAAACCACAACATATTAAGTTTACTATCATATAAGATAAGGAAAAGCAGCAAATCTTCACATCTAAGGAGCTTTGGCTTTTTTACTTAATGACTAATGAATTATTGAAATAGTTCTTGATTATTGAAATAGTTGCTGATTTATTTTTTACTTTTAATCTGCGACTCCAGTCATTTCAACTCCAGTCATTTCAAATGTAATGATTTATAAAACTAAACCCTTTGTTTTACACACAAAATAGTTATGTATGCAGATGATACTCTGCACATGCTCTAAGGACTTAACCAAGGTATTTGAAGTTATGTCGCAAAGTGTGTATGACTAGTTCACGAAAAACAGTATAAATTTAAACATGGGTAAATACGACTCCATCGCAATTTGGAATGTATGAATGGGTATATGGCTAAGACCCGCCCATACCCTGCCTCTGGTTGGCTATTACTCATTGTCGTCGTTGCTTCGGTTGGTTAGGTTTAGGCATGAAGAGTGATGATTGGTTAGTGGTAGGGTAATAATATCCGGGTTAGCCAAGCGGTACGTCATATCA
This sequence comes from Xiphias gladius, assembly GCF_016859285.1. NCBI lineage: Eukaryota > Metazoa > Chordata > Actinopteri > Istiophoriformes > Xiphiidae > Xiphias > Xiphias gladius. The sequence goes on along the minus strand of NC_053400.1, from coordinate 29,281,713 downwards.
GCTGTCGCTAGTTAATGTAAATTCTGCGAGTAGCTTGATGACGGGCCCAAGTCAAACTTGTCTGTTGTCGGTTTGTGTGGTCACTGCACTTTGCACTCAGTACTTGTCAAAGATAGTTTATGAGCAAAGAACCTCCGCTCTCTAACATCACTGTGACAACAGGAGTGAACTGAGTGTTTTTTCAGTTCCAACAGTTCCAACAGAGTGAGACGTCTGCTTTCTATCAGATCACTGTCAGGGCTGGCATTCTCCCCACTCTTCAACTCTATATATGGCATTCATATAATATTAATAATTTAAGCTTATAAACTTTACATTTTTGAACCATGACCTTCCGTGTTTGGATGAAGAAGGTCATAAAAAAATAAGGTGTGTGAGATTAAGTTGTTTACGGATGTGTTATCTTAATGTGTCAGATACATAGGCTATTTAATAAACATTTAATTAACCTAAATATAAGCATCGGGTTGGACTCTCTTTCAGCAGATACTCAATACTAAAGGATTCTGATCGGGATCAGGGCCAAAAGAGGTGATGGAGACATCCCTAGTAATCAGCCTATATTTAGTTTCTATATTTTTTTTATAGTTTCTATACCTTTGCTGGTATAAACGTGAACTCCTTTAAAATACATTGTAGCTAGTCCACGGAGTCCATGGCGCACATTCATGTGCTCTGTCATACTGTATTGTCCTACATTTGTATCCTCATACTATTCAGTGAGACCCCCTCTCGTTCTGTCCCCCAAACTCCTTATCTACAAATCAGCATGACGCGTGTCTGACTGAAGCGTGCACCGACAGCTATACAGTAGCCCTCGATTGCTGCTGGGATTTTCAGTATATGCTAATGAAAAGCTTGTCCTGTAATAGTCCCGGCTTCTTATGCGCAGTCACGAGTTTTAATGTGAACTGTGACATTACGATCAACAATCGAGTCGTCTGCGCCCTGTGAGATAAACGATAGTAACAGTAACATTTCAAGTGACATTCTTGCCATTTTCCTTGGACCAGTGACAAATCCCGGTTGCTGGGTTTTATGGTTTGAGTTTGACATTTACAGTATCTTCTGTTAAATGGTATTTATAACAACTGCTGAGATTCAAGATTAAAAAGAACACTTCTGCAGCATGCAAATGCCACACATGTTCAAAAGAACAGTAAATACTGTATCAGGTTTAGAACCCCTGTGACCACGTGAAATTCAGTTGGGAGAACAGGGCTTTAATAAAAAAAATAAAAAATAAAAAAAATCCCCCAGAGAATATGCATTAAGGATGTTAGACGCACCTTGCTCACAAAAATGAAAATATTTACTTCAGCTTCTGATGTGCAGAGATCACCAAATGCACACATGGTTGAGAAGATGAGAAAAGTAGAAACAGTGTATATACTGATGGTACTGAGTTACGGGCAATGAGATTAAAACCAGTCTCTATCTCACTGCAGACTTCTGCGTGAGGAATGTTTTGGTCTGAGAGTGCATTTGGTGTTTTCTGCACATAAGAAGCTGAAGTAAATATTTAATTTTTTTTGTAAGAGAAGTACCTCCGACTTTCTCTGTGTTGTTAAGAATCCTCCCAAATTATGCAACATGATTTTAGGTCTGCAACTGATGATTGTTGTTATTACTTTTTATCCAGACGATTATTTTCTCTTATTATTATGTTTAAAATCTGTCGTTGACATCTTCATATAGCTTATTTTGTCCGACCAAAAATGAAAAAATATACTCAAATTACAAAGACATGCAGAAAAAAGCAACAGTGATGAATGCTTGGCATTTTTAGCCACGCTAGCAGCGTGGCACTACAGATGATGGCATACTGCCGGTCAGTCTGTTGGTCCACCACTTTGGTCTAGACTGAAATAGCTCCACAAGCACTGGACGGATCGCCATGACATCTGACACACACGCATTCATGTCCCACTCAGGATGATTTGTAATAACTTTGGTTATTGCCTAACTTTTCATACAGCACCATCATCGGGGTCAAACTTTTAATTTGTCCAATGCTCCGGTTTATGAACAGCTACCTGCAAAACGAATAAAAATCCCATCAGCCTCTGCTGTTCTTTGTGTTTAGTGCTACTCAGCGAATGTTAGCAGGCCAACCTGCTAAATTAAGATGGTGAACACGGTAAACATAACCTGCTAACCGTAAGCATGTTAGCACTGTCACCGTGAGCATGTGGATTTTTGGATTTGCAGAGCTACTTGCATGGCTGTTGACAGTTGTTTTTTTTTTAATTTGAAAAATATCTTAAATTTTTAGTCAGTTATTAAAACTGTTCTTGATACATTTAACTAATCAATTAATCGACAAATAATTTCACCACTAAATTATTCATATCCCAGGAAACATTAGGCAAAATTGTTTCATTTGGTCCAGCTCAACAGTCCAACTGGAGTAGTCCCGGTCCATTTTTCCTACTCACTTTCATTCTTTACATTTCAAAATCCATGTAGAACTAGAACTGATTTTTGTAGCTCAAACATACATTGAACAATAAAAACAGTAGTTTCTTTCAGCAAACTGAACTGCTAATCTAAAGCAGGTGCTATAATGTTTCCCCTCTATTTTATTCCTTTTAACTAAAAACCTGGATGCTGCACCAAGTTGTGTTTTTTCTGTTTTTTTTTTTTTTTTAACTCTTCCCGGGGGCTGTGACGGTGACTGAAAGGCTCAGACATGTACCTTGATGTTATCATGCCCTGCTTGGGGATGTGAGTCAACTGGTGAGGCTTAGTTTATTGTTCCCTGGGATGCATACCTGGTATGAGGTCACCAGCCCCGTGAATCTTTTCCGCTTTGTCATCCGGACTATCTTGATGACCTCTCTCAAGGACACACCACATTGAAATACGGGGAGAAAGACGAAAACCTTTTCTCTTTCTCCTTTGCTCTGACACACAGAATTCGTTCTTTTAGATATACGGGCAGCCCTTGGCAGCAGTTTGCCATCTGCAGTTGGTGTTTGGACCTCTGTCTGGCTGCTATACACAAGATACAGGCCTGCATAAGCAAGACATGCTGAGCTCACGATAAAGGGATTGTAATAGACAAAGATATCACTCTGACATGATAAGCATATGGGCTATTGAATCAGGCACACAGTAGAAAAAAGGCAGGAATAAATGCCTCAGCATATTGTATGTGCCGCAATCAGAGAGTCTCCGATGAAACATTTCTGGATACTTGTTATGCTAAACTAACTTTGTAAGACACGAGAGAAATACAAGATGTGACAGCGGTTTTTTATCAGAGTTAAAAAGTCTTCAAGCCTTGATGGGTGGCCAGCTGAAAAGTGAAGAAATGTGTTTTAAAATTTCACTACTGCAAAGGGCCTCTGTGCCACTGTCAGTTTGTAAGGAACAGTGTTAATTTATGGTGGGAGCCTCAATATACTGCCTGAATGGAAACTTACCAACACTGCCGGTTAAATTAAAGACAATAAATCAACTGCAAACGCTGGTTTTGCTACTTGCACAAGCATTCAGTACAAAAAAATGCCAATGCATAGAGGCTGCTTTAATTTTCCTTTTCATTCAATGACATTAATTAGCAAACTACTGTAAATGCTGCACCAGAACATTCATTCTTTCTGTTTTTCTATGTTTCTATATATATATATTTTTTTTTTTACTATTCTCGGGGGCAGTGACGGTGAATGAACTTGACTTTTGACGTTATCATGCCCTGCTTGGGGATGTGAGTCAACTGGTGCGATCTAGTTTACGGTTCCCTCGGGTGGGGAAAGTGGGGAAAGTGGCTTTGAATTTCACCTCCAAAGACGAAAAACATTCTGGGAATGGGAACGCTTTTGTTGCTTCTGTCGGTTTATGAGGCATGACATGTGCTTATGGTAATACCCTTAAATATAAAACAATGCACAGTATACTCCTGTTTGAATAATAATTGCTAGAAACGACACCGACCAGATGTTTTACAAAAATTATTTAACTTTTTGTTTTTTAATTTATGCATATATTTGTGACCAATTTTTTTTTAAGCGATTTACGTGTTCAGTCGTATCAAATGGGCTGGGGTCTGCGAGCCACTGGCAGGCTGGGGAAGTCGGACAGTTTTGAGAGACAGACCACCAGTCTTCTCTTTTAGCAATGGAGGACAGTGAATCAGATAGTGGCACTGCCTTTTGTTAATTGTCATAATTGCCCTCATTCAATGCATTTAGTTTCATGTACACTGCTTAAATGGGCATACTCAACATCCATAACCATCATTAAACATGTTCACTGAATGTAAAAAAACAAAAAACACAGTGAATCTGGAAGTTCATTGTCATTATCTTTCTTTTTGTCCTTTCTGCACCCAGATCAAATTTCTTAAAGTGGAGATGGAGAAAAAAACCAAAATCATCAAGGATCTACAGCAAGAGGTGAGTCATCAAAGTATCATTTAAGGCTGGTTTGAGTCACTACACTACACAAAACAATCCGGTATTCAGCCCCAGTAATTCTTTGTTTATGCTTTCACGAGGTATATATGTACTCATAAAGGAAGACTTTACTGTAATTTACTGATCAGGCGCCCATTTTCCCTGCCTTGTCTACTTCCATTTCATTTAATGATTTCCTGCGTTTGCCGAATGTCTTCCGACAATCCGCACAGACTCGGGGGGGGGAGTTTGTTGCTTTCAATCAAAGGTGGACATACGCTGGCATGAATTTGTCTGTTTTACTAAGTACTTTGTAATCACTGGAGTGTGTCTTTGATCATGGTTGTGATCGTGACTGCTGTGGCTTGTGTTGGCTGAGAAGCTGCTCTCTCTTCTACTGCCTCTTCTGCAGTGGATTTCTCGCTGCATGATTGTTGAACATCAGTGCAAAATAGTTCGTCTAAAAAGAAGTTTTTCATCTCTTTGATTCTGAGGGGCTGACATCAAAATCTGACATTTGCCGCTGATGCCTTAGACAGCTGGTGGGAAAACAAAAAAAGGTCTCCTGGCAAATACCATTGTATCTGTACAGACAATATGTGACACCGCATTATCCATTGTTTGGATTGTTATGTGTTATCGGAATAAAAATACACCGACGAAAAACATCAAAAAAAATGCGGGCCCATTAAATGTAACATAGCTACATCGGCGACAGCTGTCATTAAAGGTGTCTAGTCATTTAAAGTTGGATTTTTCCATTGTTACCTTTGGTTTGTCTGTCAGCTATGTGACATGAAAAAGGAGGCAGAAAGTGTCCCAAGCGAAACATCTGCAGTGCCGGCCAGTTAAGTGATTTTACTGAATTTTATAGATATGGAAGACCTTTTAGACGGGTCAACATGTAAACATGGACAAAGCCTGCTTCTGAAAGACATGAGACATGTTTTCAACCATATTTGACTCAGATTGATTAACTCCATTCTCACTGGATATGCAAAAACAAATGTCAGCTGATTTTGACTGCATTTGTTCAGCGGATAAGTGGTTTACTGGACATCTGGTATCTTCATGACATGATAAAAAAAACAACTTATAATGCAGTTATAATTAGCTATAAAGCAATATTTGTCATAACATAAATTGCTTTATGAACTTTCTTACAAGAACACACAGCACCTTGTGTATTAAACAAACGAGCATAGCAGATTTTCTGTTTATAGTTACATTATAAAAAAGGGGTTGTGTACAGGAGGCTCATAATGCTCTACAGTGGCACACCACGTACACGGTGGATGCATTTTTTGTGTTCTGAACTGCAGGCAGGTAATTCAATTACAGCCCAAGATCATGAGAAGAGGCGATGAAGAGACACTGAAAAATACCTCGCCATGTTGCTCACCGTTGCAGCGAGAAACCTGATTTTCGCTAGATGTTCAAATTAATTTGCGACCGATCTTGACTAAACTCTGCTTTGGTAACATGATCAAGTGCCTCGAATGAAGCACCAAACAATGACATAATGGCATCAGTTTACTGTTGAGATCAGGGCTCTGTGGGGGCCAGACCATCGGTTGCAGCACTCCTTGTTCTTCTTGTGAAAAAAATAAAAAATAAAAAAACTTCAAAAGTTGGCCAACTTTATGTAGTTGTGTAAAGGCGTAAAATAGTTAGACCCACACCTTCTTGCAGCCAAACGTAGGTCCTCAGCGCTCAAAGGTCACTTTAACCAGCTGATTAAACTCTACCGCTTGGTCAACACACAGAATTTTAGGGGTTGACGGGGTTCTCTAATGTTTTTCTGTCTGAGAACGTACTCCTTGCTCCCCTGACCTTGATTCCTAACCAGCTGTATAAAAGGAGCAAGTGCCAAACACAAAGCGGTTTGTGAAATTTCAGCGATATAGTAAACAGAATCTAGAAACAAATGTACCACCTTGATTTCTACTTGTAATGTTGCTGAATGGACGGCGAATCTACATGATAGTGCCATGTCGTGGCATCAATGGGGGTCATAGTGGAAGGACACTGAAGAGATGGATAAGTAGAACAACCTTAAAACATATTTGTAATATTCTTAATTAATTACTGCATTTAAAAGTAATATCTCAGGTAGAGGTTAAATTTGAATGTGTGTTAATGTTATATATTGAATTTGTTCTTGAATGCTTAACTCTGTACGTGGTAGTCAGAGGTAAATCTAGGGACTCAATCAAGTGATTTTCACAGCCGGAGGTTGCACATGTTGGCAATACTGTGCAGCTGATCAGTTTAACTGCCTAAATTACCCATAAAGGAGGCCACGACTTGACTTTGTAATGAACAATTACGGATTCCTTTACTCTTAAACAACATCTTGATTTGGAAATAGAATAGGTACCAAGATACTGACAGGGAGGCATGAAAATGATCTTTCCTCTAATGGTTATCACATGCAGTGCAGTTTTCTGTGTGGTTCCATGTTTTTCTATGTTATGATACCAGGCCTCCTGCTAAACCTCATTAACGGGAACCACTCATCGATGTACACACTTATCTGGCCAAAACAAAGAGCTGGCTAACAGCGTTGCCAACAAATTGACCTGGATTAGAGTTAACTGAACTGTAATTGAAGAGACTCAAAGAAATGAGCTGTAGTGTTTGGTAGCACTGCCACGCAAATGCTGTTGCACACCAAATGAAGCAGCACTGAGATTAGATACTGAGATTTACCTTGCAGGCAGGAGGACAAGGCAAAGAGGAGGAGTACAACCGGAAAACTCCTTTTATAAACCCATTGCCCTCCTACCGTATGACTACTTCACTGCTGACATTTTGGGGAATGTCTTTTTCTCTTCCAGATCTACATATGTTGGAAAAAAAGGCCTCTCTAGGTTTGAGGACTTTTTTAATCACACAGAGACGGGGTCGTTTGGGGTCAGTAGAAGTCTGCGAACTTCTCTGACATCTGTGCCGCTCTGACATTTAAGTCGCGGCTACATGCAGGGAATCATGAGAAACATTTCCCTGCATCTATTACACTTGTGTGAGTTACAGAAAATTTCTTGTGTGCAGAAACCCAAAGGTCAAAAGTGTCTAAGCATTAAACACTTTTGAGTCCCCTCTCCTCGGTCGTACGGTACGCCCTCAATTTTCCTAGTCTGATGAAATCCTCACATAATGACTTCACATATGATTGAACACCACCTTCTGGTGGTAGAAGTAACTGTGCATTAAGCTCTGTGTTTCTACACAGTACTATACCAATCATTTACCATTTTAATCATTCATTGGTTACCCCATAAAGGAAAACCTTGTGCAGCTTTACAAAGCCAAAACCAACAAAACTGTTTCCACCAGAACTAAATCTCATAGCTGTGAATATCACATCAGTGTTTTGCAGACAGTATTATGAGCACGAATTATGTGCCCCGTCACGTTCCAGGTCAAGATTACAGTGCGCTTCTTGCAAGCAGCTCAAACAAAAAGTTACATCACTACGTGCCTATTATTATAGGCCATGTTGGCTGCAGTTTGTGGTGCTGTTGAACTGTATTGAGCTATACTGAAAAGTGTCTTCAAAGTTTGTCCGCCCCATTTAAATCAGTGAGGGTGGAATGAATATTATTAACCCCTCTTAGTGTAACTTATTAAAAAAAAAACCTTGGACCAGCACCTCTCCAGAACTGTCTGAACAAAAACTGAACATTATAACCTCCATGAAGGAGGATTTATTGCAGGACTATTATATTAGATTTTAGCCAGATTTTTATCAACTGGCAGTTGAGTGAATATTTTGTGGCAATGTGATATAATACCATTTTTCAGAATTGTGATTCTGCAGCCTTGTGAAGCGTATACAGCTTCCCGATGGCGATGGAGGGAACGACTGTGAAGCTAACCATATGCTTTGTTTACAGCAGCATTAGTTTTCAAAATGTGTCTTTATGTTGCACATCACTTTGAATGGTGTTGCGATGTCAGCGGGGAAGCTTTACTGCGGCAGTTCACTGTGAGGTTATTATCAATGATTTGCTTTCAAGGCTTATTATGAGTATTTTGAGGGAGAATGACTTACAGACGACTTGGATCCTGCTGGGATTCATCAGGTTCTCATAGAGCGTTGCAAGAGACAGCTTTGTCACATACTCAGCTCCTTGCTGCTGATGCTGATGTTCTTTAGTCTAAAATGGCTTCCAATCATTGTCTTCTTCCTTTCATTTCCTCCTGCTGTAATTTCACCGGCTAAATGGCAAAAAAAAAAAAATAATGCATTGGGGAATTTATTGGATCTCTGCGTGATAGTCTGAGTGGAAAAAAGTGACATAAAACTGAGGGCAGGCAGAAAATGGACACTACGTCATTATGTTCGTTGATCAGGACAAAGACAAAGCCGATGAAACCACTGGAGTTAATCAAGGGTTATGTGCTTTTTTTTTAAGAATTGATACCATAAGCTCACTCGTTCATGATCTTCAGGAAGCAATAAAAGGAAAACATTAAAAACATGTTACAACTGATTTTAATAACAGGAAAAATACTTTTAAGTCAAGTCACTTCAGTTTTATTGTGATTAAAAGGGATTCGAATGGTAACAAAGCACAGCAGCACAGATAAAACAAGTAAAGAAAAAGCATATTCAAAGATATGTCGCCAAAGGTAATGTGTTCTCTTAGTTTGCATAAGAAATTATTCATGCACTGTAAATCTCATGTAGCCTTCCGTCTGTGGGTTTTCTTAATATCTGGGTAGTAAATGCCTGAATTCTGCCTCATGAAAAAACTAAGTTTGAAAATAATTACCCTTTTTTTTCTATTTCTACACAAGACACACTAAGCTGCATGGTATTATTGCCTCGGAGAATAAATGGCTTACTCGCCCCTCCGCCAAAACATTACTCAACAACTGAATAGCCACTGCCTTAACACAAAAAGCTTGTTAATGCCATCAAGACTTGAGGACAGCTAATTTCATACACATGATCACTGACATGTATTTAGAGCAAAAGAAGTGTTCTGAGAAAAAATGAAGGTGTAAGCGAAATGGGGTGAGACGGATGATGGCGTGCGATGTCATTTTTCAGACAGGCGACGTACAGTCTGATTGATTGCAGTCACATGCTGGAGACAGCAGGCCCGACTTGATATGCAAGAGCGACGGTGGACTCGACGTCCAGAGAGAGCGACGGTAAAATGATACGACAGTACACAATTACCACAATCGGGATTTTGAGTTAGTACAGACTTTATGGTTTCATCTAGCAAACTCTAGGACGGTATACAGCAGTGGTTCCCAGTTTTTTTTAGTTTGTGACCCCTTAAAACAAAGCAATGTCCATTTAGGCCCCTGGTTGCAGGTTGCACGTGTCTAGAAATTGTGACGAGTTAGCCACAGAGTAATATTGTTTAGAGGCATTAGGATTTAAAATTAACCAGTAATTCACAAGAAAAATGAAAAAGTCGGGCAAACTCTAAACAAATAAATGTTGTGCGGCAAAAATGTATATTTTTCTGTCAATAATTTCTTGACCCCCCCAGAGCGCTTATTGTAAGGCAAGGAATTCTAGCTACATGCCTAAACTGTCCACAGTATGTTCCATGTATGATTTTATTTTATTTAAATTTTTTTTTTAACATGTAAGCTAGAAAAATGTCCCTATATGGGTAGTGAAAGCACATGGTAACAAATCTGTGTAGCTCTAACTGATGCAGAGAGCTGTGAGTATAGTGCATGCACATAAAATTACTGTGAACTGAACGTGAACTCCGAAAACAAATTATACGATGTCGATGCAAAGTGAATGATCACTTTATTCCCCCACTGTGAGTTGGATAAGGAATATGACATGTTGTTATCTCCTGTTTGAAAGGGGAGCTAACGGTCAAGCTAAAGGTACAGGAAATCTTATTTAGTGTTGCATTTCCTTCCCCATAACTTCATGAAGTTTACTGTGACTTTTCTCACTGAAGTACAGACACTGGGATGGTATGGGCGTCTCATTTAGATGCAAATAAAGTCGGGACAACATATCCATGTGTCTTAGGTTGCTATGGCAATATGCAAAAATGGCACACAGTATAAGAGCAACAAAAGAATCTCACAGCCATAAACTGTAGGTTTGATCCAGCGGTGCCCTTAACAACCTGAACTGAAAACATAAAAGAGCAGCTTCACCAAGTCCAACCCAACAACAACAGCAACATATGAGCAATCAGCAACATTGGAAGACATTTATAAAAGTTGATGGTAAGACCATCACACAATCAACGCCTATTCAGGATTTAGAGTTGCCTGTGTCCCAGAGATAAGTCAGATGAATGAGGCTTTGATTAAGCAAATAAAGCCTTGATTAGAGTTCAGCCAAGTATGAGGATGTATCAAAAATCAAACCCGGGCAGTGAAACTTAAGGGCAGATGTGAATATAACCTATCCACGCTGCTGGTTCAGTGTCAGACCTGTTCCTTACTATTTCTCTTTGACATAATCCTTTTCTACTTTCGCTCACTTTTCATGCAGAAAGCAAATTGTTCTTTCATTTTATGACATCATGCTCGTTTCACACCATTTCCAGCACCAAAACAACTCTGATCTCGGCTCTCTCCGCATGCAGCATTGATTCTCCCTCCACTGAGATCAGGGGAGAAACCTGGAAAGCTTATGATTGAAACCAGGATTTCGCCATAGAAAACACAAACACACACACACACTTCATTTCATTGGACAACATAGCGTTCAGTGGAACGGGGCTCGGGGTGAGCTGGTGGGCTCCCAGACTGTGGATCCATCTTCCCTTCTCCATTAGTATCAAAAACATATTAAGGAGTAAATAAATTTACGTAATGGTTTGCTAATTTATACCAACCAACCGACAGCCCTTTCGTTTAAGAGAGGTGTTAATACTGGTCTTACTGCTCTTTTACTGTTGATAAAGAGGAGAGGAATATGCTGTTGTTGGAAACATGGAACTATTATTTAATGCACGTTGCATTAAATAAATGAGACCTGAGTTTAAGCTAAAATACTGAGTCAGTGTCTGCTTCCCTGACAGGAAGCTTGTTCCAAACGGAGAAGCACTGTGACTGTCTCCTGCAGCAATGCATAAGGGCTGTACGGGAAATCAGTTCTGGAAGAAACAAAAGGTACATTTCTCCTAGTTAATGAATTGAGGGAAATACTAGGTATTTCTAAGGTGAGTAGTGGTCTTATTTGGATCAGTGGATCTCAAATGGCACGACTGTAGTCAAATTGTTGTGGGTTAAGTGTAAGGATGTCACCATACCGGCTATTTAGTAGTCGGCACCAACTCCACTGGAATTCCATGATTCTCAATACTAAATTCGATAACACAGCAAAAAGTAGAAAACTGCTGAACACACAGTGTTCTAACAAACACACACACACACGTATATACACACCCCTCTCCATATAGTCAATGTGCAAGCAGAAGTTTAAATTGACTAACACGGTGACAGACCAATAGCGTGAAAATATTCATTAAAAAGTCAACGTGATATTTTGACAGACTGAACGTTAGTGACAGTAGATTACTAACGTTATGAGATATCACTGCGTTAGCCTTCGTGAATGTTGTGTGTGCGAAATTGCAGCGACAGATACCAGCTGTCGCAATTCGCAAACAATAACGGTAACTTTTCAGGCTATGAAAATTTTGACGACATGTTTACGTAAAGTTAACAATTGAAACTCACCCACCCTGAATTCTGTGTACAGATCCAGATGCCTATCTCTGAGGTTCTGTGGTGTGGAGATAGGTGGGACCTACTAAAACCCTGTGTGTAGACTCAACATAAGGTTTTCCGTAGACAGTGAGGTTGTACATAAACACAGGGAGCAAATCTAGCTGGGTCTGTGAGAAGAAAAAGGCTATTTAAAGAATATTCAGATCATGAACGTACAGTAATTCTTCCCCTGCTTGTCTGTAATGAAATCTGGAGTGGCAGGTAAAACCGAAGACAGAATGTGTCGGTTCAGTGTCTCATACTAACAGGAGGGTGTGTTCCTTCTGGGAGCCAGGGGCAGCTTGTATTAAATCTGCATTTTTCTTCCAATGCTGCCAAAGTGCTGTACAATGCAAAAATTGCAATTGCAGTTACCGTTTGCGAAATACCCAATACAGCAAACCATTTTCTAACAAAATTAGAAATCACAGAAACAGGTCTCTAAGCTATTGTCGTAGTGCACAGCCGAGGGATGCTCCATTTATAATTACGTGTTACGTCCAAAATATCTCCACATTTAGCAGTGCCCCCCCCTCCAAAATGTACCCTACATAAAAACACTTGGGACACGGTCATGGTCAAGTTTTCTATCTTTTGCACTTCGTTTTCCTTGCTCAGTATGTGACAATCAGAATGGAACAAACTGCTTTTTGTGTTTCTGTCTATGGCAGCAAGCAGCGAACAGAAACCTTCACAGCCTGAAATATCCGAAAGCCATTACACATTTCTTAGATGAAAGTGTTACTTCCTTTTTGTACGGCTGTACAATATACATTAGGGCTACAGTAACTAACAATAAATGCAGTTGTACTAGGCCTGATCAAAGAAACTTTGAAACGTTCCTGATTTGGTGACTACCTGGCCAATCGACAGCTAGTGATTGGCCCGAATTTTAACATTGGGCCAAATTCTGTTAAAAGGCTTTTTATTCTTGCATGTAGGTTACACACTGTATAGCAGTTGTTTCAACAGCACTGAAATTACTATTTCCATTAAAATGCTGTTGAAACTTCTGTTTCAACGGATGCAACCGAGACGTCCTGTGACCTATGCCTTTCAAACAAATTTAGTCCAGCTTTAACTTTGATGTCATCTTTTGACCTGCAACTCACCAATTCACTGCTCAGCGAAATGTATGGTCAGGAACTCTTACTGAACCAATACGCTGCCATCCAGCCTGATTTAGTGAGGGCTGTGATGATCCAGAGTTATATATACTGTTGCATTTTAGAGTCCATTAGAAAACTCTGAATCATAGCAACCCCAATCTCCACACTGGAGGCGAAGTAAAAATCAGCCACAAAGTTACCCCCGCCATCGAGGAGATGCTTCTGTCTGAGCCTTGCATTAACTTGAAGTGAAAAATCATACTTCCTCATTTGCGGTGTGTGGGATGTCTGTCTGGGTAACTCAGCCACCTGCTGGCAACTCCTACATTAATGCATAAGTCTTAGACTTTCTTCTACAAGTGGGAATCCATTTGTATCCCTCTCCGCATTGTTTTGCTCTTAACACTAAATTTTTACTCCGTGTGGCTTCATGGGTTCTGGCGCTGAACTCAAATCATAGAAACGTGTTTGAGAGAGGTAAAGACAGGCCGCATGTGTTCAGAGGGCTGCTGTCATGCTGTCACTTAGCAGCGTTGCTTTATTCCTCACAGCCTGCCATGGATATTGATTTCTGGCCCCCAGCTTCCAGGCAAGTGACCAGTTTTCTGTGGTATTCAGCTGTGACACTATAAAATGGATGGCCTATTTTTTTTTTTTACAGAAATACATCCAAGTGCTTCAAGACTGATGGAGGCTGTGACTGCAGATATTTCTTAGATATGTTCAGAAAATTACTTTTTATGTTTTTTTTCCTACCGTAGTGTAGCTAGAGGCTGTCTTAACAAACACTGTGGCTACACAGGACATTGAATTTCAAAATTTCTTGACACCATGAGACAATGTCAAGACGTCAAAGAACAGTTTCAAACAGAAAAACAGAGGCTTATTTTGTGTGTGTGTGTGTATGTGGTTGGGATTATTTGAGAGCCAGTATTCCTTTATCATTATTCTGGTATACGAAATATTCACATTTGATTTTTAATCAGAATGTGGCATTTCAATTATTTTTATTTGACTGGAAAATAAGATTAATCTGATGACACTAATCCCATATAAATACATATATCATTAAGAGCATATTCTTATTTTCAGAAACTCCAGAAAAAACAGAGACTGGACTATATACTCCCATATGAGAGGACAGATTCAAAAGCTGCAAAAAGGGAGAATTGCAATACATAAACAGGTGGTCAGGCATGCAGATTGTGAGACTTTGCCCGCTTGTTCTAACCTACGTGCTTATGGAAGGAATGGTCTTTGCATTTACTTTTACTCATTTGGCAGACGCTTTTATCCAAAGCAACTTACAAGTGAAGGACAGCACTAAAGCTCCAGGACAGTAGGAGACCTTGACGTTAGTACTAAGTACTACCCAACCTAGAAACTGTGTGATGAGTGTGGATGTAAGACAAAAACCTGCAAGGGAAAAAAAATGCTTACTTTCCTGAGTCATTTGAGCATAAATTCAGAAAAGAGTCCTCTCTTCGTCAGTTTGTCACCACAATTACTGACAAAATAAGCTAAAATTCCAATTACAGGAACTCATTGAGTAAAAGTTCATTTTCAGTTTTACACTTTACACAACTTTTTGAAGTGATAAAAGTGATAGATAATTATCACACTGGTTTGTTTGCACATTCTTTTGTACTCAGGCTGAAGCCCCAATCAGGCCGGACTAATATTCCAGGGGAGATGTGGTTGATAAAATATTAGCCATGCTCCCCTCTACCAAGATTTATCTAAGCCTGTGCAAATCTTTTATCTCTGTAATGTGTAAAGTAAAAATTTCACTGATTTGCCCGAAAAACATCACTGAAGATGGAGGTCGCCAAATAATATTACTTGTGAGAATTAGTTTGCATGGTTTTCTTTCTTTCCTACCCTCCTGGTTTGACAATTATTGGGCCTCCATTAAAGCTCTTAATACCTTTGGTAGTATGAAGAAAATTCGGAGGCTTGTCCACGTAATCAGCATGGCAAACTCTTACTTTGCAGATCCAGAGCTAATCATTGGTATTTCCATTATTAATTTGATACAAACAGACATTTGTCTATCCTGTCTAAATTCACTACACTAATAATACATGTGAACTTAAATTATTTAATTGCATGATGTAGTCAGGTAGCAGTCTGGTGCGTGTAGAGCTTAAAGAGGCTATAATCAATATTTGCATGATAACCAATATCAAATACACATTTACCTATTTGGCAGACGCTTTTATCCAAAGCGACTGACAAGCGAGGGACAGCACTAAAGCTCCAGTACAGTAGGAAACCTTGAAGTAAGTGCTAAGTACCAGATCTGTTCAAAAGAAAGTGCAAGGAGACCAGGTAAAGAAGTGAAATACACAAGGCGGAAAAAATGTGACAAAGTGAAAGAGGTAACTTGTTGTGATGAACCTACCGAGAATTATCACCCTCATCTGCAGCTCTCCTTTGCTTTACAGGGCTTCATAGTTAGTTCCAGCTGTTTGTATAGCCGTCCGGTCCATGAGTTTACTGTTTTCGGGCAGCTGTTTTCAGTGGAAAGGCTCTAGAAACCACCCACCTCCTCAGAACCAAACGGCAGGCAGACACAGTTACCGGCTGGCTGGCGAACATTCACTGGAGCATTTAGCAGCTAAAGAGCCAGGTATTTCCTTCAGGGGCTGGTAGAGAACAAAAATAGAGCTAAAAGCAAGTGAATATGGGACTTGTTTTCGTAAGGTGGACAGAAGTATGACTAAATGAATGAGAGTGTTGCTCCGTAACATAAGCAACTGTTTGCTAAGAAGTTTAAATAGGTGACAGTATGTTTGCATGCCTCATTCAGGCAAAGACAGATATGGAACACAAGAATTATTCACTAAGTATGTGTATTACTCTGAATTACTTGTAATGATTATAAATCATGCTTTTATGTCAACAACTTTTTCAAGTAGAAGCTAAGCCTTCAAATACCACAGTATGATATTTTTATGTGGTTGTAGTGGGTTTGGTATAGTTTTTTTTTTTTTCTCTTGTGTTTACTGACATTTGTCCCTACATATTGTTTATTTAAACAGTGTGCTTGCAACACAGTGAAATCACAACAAGTACAAATGTGATGTAATAAATAAGTACCTATCATACTGAACAGGTCAAGTTGCTAAGATTCAAGTTGCTAATGTACCATTATATTTGACAACATAAAGCGAATTGTTTTGACTTCTATTCTTTATTTTTTCCTTGCAACTATTTCAGTGTAACTCATAAACAAACATCTCCGCTCTCAATGAGATGTAGTATAACTCACATAATGAGTACAGCTACAGAACACGTCACATCTCTTGCCAACACTGTGTTAGAACAATGACTTCAAGCAGCCATTTCCTTCGCTTAGTACATTAACCTAGTTTACTTTCCTTGTGATGTTCCATGACATGTATGCAAGCACATAAGACTGTTATTCAGTAGATGGAAAGTATTGTATCTTCTTACTGTATAAAATGGACCATTAAATACACTAGTATAAGGCCACTGTAACGTATCCCTCACTTCACACTCCTAGATGTTGCTGTCCTTTGTCCATTAAGGTATGATCAGCTTTTCTCTTAATGGAACAAATTAAATGGAATAGAGTAAAAAAAAAAAAAAGCTCCTCGCGGTAACACGGCAGAGGATTATTTTTATCACCATAAGCATAATCAATCGTCACAGCCACAGATTATTGATTTCTAAGAATTGTTTTAAACAGCCAGATGAATGCCAAAACCAATAAATCAGTTGTCCCTAAACGTCCTAAATGGCTCCAAATGCTGAATTGCCATTCGGCAGTTTTGGCAGAGTATTAAAAAAATTCCTTCATATTGGACTATTCAGTGTAAAAATTCATCATATGCCATTTTTAAGTGCCGGTACAGCAAATGTGGTGAACTGAATGTTCAGCTTTGACCCTGCAGACCACAGTTTGTGTCATGTCTTAGACAAATTAACATTGGCTATTTTTAACCGTTTCAGTAATGTCGTGTTCACGTCACGTGGGAGGGAAGGTAATGATGGGAAAGATTCCCATGCTTGAAACCGGCGGGCGTTCACCTCACTGGACAACTCAGGATGGCAGCTGTCAGTCTTGATGTGCTGCTGCTTCTCAGTCATCACAGGAGATTTCAGCTGTCTTAACGTGTGGGTTAAAAATACTGCTTGCTTGTTCAACGTAGCACTATATCAGATAAATTTCATGTTTAATTACCTTTTACACTTTCCCAGTCCGAAATACAGCTTGGATGTTGATGTGAACGCTATTTACAAACAGGAAAGTGGGTAACTCTGATATGACGTGAACCTGGAATAATCTTTAACTGCCTAGCTTTAGTAGATGTAATGTTAAGTTCAAATTGGACTCGAAAGCAGAACGCCGAGACAAGATGGTCCAAAGTTCAAAAGCAGATTTACTGCAAAGTCGGGCTGGAGTGAGTTTGGGAATCAGATCCAGGGCTGACGGCAGAGCAGGGCAAGCAGAGGGAGTTGGGTGATCGACTGGACAAGCAGACTGACGAGGATTTGGGCAAGGCGAACAGGCTGGAGCAGCGGGAGATGATGAACCTAAGGCACAGGCGAGAACAAGATCAGGCAGAGAGGAAGCGAGGCAACTAACACGACTAGAGTTTGGCCTTAACGTTAGTACCACGTCGGTGAACTGAACGATCTGGCAAAGGCTGGAGTGAAGAGCCAGGGATTAAGTGCTGCGGGCGCTTGTTGAGTTGATGAGGTGATGAGTTGCGGGTGTGCAGGTGGACTGGCGGGAGACGCAACCGGATCACTGCGGCCAGTCACACAAACACAAAGAGAGACAAACGGGGGACAAACACGAAACACAGTGGAGGGGAGCAAAACAGCAGAAACACTAGGACTGAGAGAGAGGCCCAACCGATACCATGAAAGAAGATGCTTTCGTCCAAAGAAACATTTTTTTTTTTTCCTGCACATACACATTGGGAGCAGTTTAGGGTTCAGTGCCTTGCTCAAGGATAATTCAATCAATTTTCCAACCTGATGATTAATGGTTAACCTAGTCTACCACTTGAACTAGTTGCCTTACCTTAACTATGGTGTAATCATGGTGTCATGGTGTCAGGTGTTTTAGGAATAAGCAACTAAAAAAAAAAAACACTGACATTGAATATTTTCTAACATCATCACTGTCTTCAGAATCATCTAATATCAGTGTTGTTTCTGTTAAATTTTCATTATTGCAACTCCGAAAGCTTAAATGAGAGAAATTCAGGATTTAGTAATTGATGTTGATTTATACCAGCCATGAGCGTAACTTTAAGTGTGCACAGACTAGCCGTCGTAAGTAAAACTATTGGAGCTGTAGAGGAAATAGCACAGTAAAATAAACTTAGATCACATGCTTTTGGTTCAACTTTAACACTTCAATTCAGAGTGAATGACAATGTTTTTGGCCCGTCGATATATCAAGGTTTGATTTATTCAGTTTGAAGTAATATCAAACTTATCTAGGCATTCTTCACATTTTACAATTGCAATGCTCCAATTAATCTCTCAGATAATTCACTCTCTGCATTAGAGGCTTCACTTGCATCATTTCCATCTGATTTATCAGCTTGTTCTGCCATTTTTGATTCAGCTCGAACAATTATAAGAAATGACAATGAATTAAATGACCAGAAAAGATTAGTGTTCAGGTGGGTGCGTTAGCGCAGAGACGGGCTGCAGCTCTATTATTATGCTGATAGCAATTCAGGCTACTTCACATGAAATATTTCAGCTCTTATTTGAAACGCCAGGCCTTCCCAATTTCCCTCTCAAGATCAATAGAGTTCATCTTGTCTCTTCTCCTTAGAATAGCCTTAAGCATTGTCAAGCATCTGACACCACGACTCAAGAGCTATTTGATGAGCAATGCGGAAAAGCAATATCTACAAAGAAACACGCGTGCGGTCAGGTCAAATGAGGATTTGGACAATATTTCCATCAAAACAAATTCTAGCGTATGATGATAATGCTCTGGTGTATCTGGACTGATAACAAATAAATAACAAAGTAATGAGAAAGTTTGGACTGTTTCCTGCTGTCAGTTATTTTATTCTGTGCAGTATACATGCTGTAATAGCAAGTGAAGTTCACCCTATAGTCTTGCTTTTTTTTTTTAAATTCAGCTTTACATTGAGTAGGGAACAAAATTCACAGCCCCTCAACATTTCATGTTAAAGGCTAAAACAACGATTATGATGCTAAAAAGTTAAGACAAAATTTTCCTTATGCTCTTCAAGATTGATGGCTTTAGTCATTTGACAGTTACTATGTGTGTGTGTGTCTGTCTGTCTGTGTGTGTGTGTGTGTGTGTGTGTGTGTGTGTGTGTGTGTGTGTGTGTGTGTGTGTGTGTGTGTGTGTCTGTGTGTGTGTGTGTGTGTGTGTGTATGTAAAATTTAACACCTCAAAAGAACAAAAAAAAAAACACAACAGTTGCTATTTTAAGAAAAATGCTGCTGTAGCTCTTATCACCAGAAGGAGACAGCTGCGTTTACTTTTCTTCCCACTGGGTGAATACAGTATATGTTGGTATGTATAGAACTGGCACGGTCACAGAGTTTGTGAGTGAGTTGAAAAAAATAGATACATGAGGTGCTTTGCATCAAAACAAACTGAGAATATACTCTAATTGAAGGCTGTAATGTCTTCTGCAAACAAGAAATTTGACAGGTTTTTGGCTCATGTTTTGCACTTGACGATATTCCCATAATGTTTTTGGCACAAAGATTATGGCATCATGGCAAAAAATAAATTGTAGCTACTTGTGATTCAACTGTATGTTGTTTGCTCTAATAGTCCAGCTCCTATGTTTGGCCCTCTTGTTGGGGCACTGTGCCCATCAGAAAGTGCAGTATGCCTGGAGAAATGGGGAGATCAAAAATAGGGTGACATGGCAAACGTGGAGAATGCAAAGTCACTAGACCGCCCTGTTTTCAAAACACAGGCTACATACTGCGCACATATGATGTGTGTATCAGAACAATGAAAGAGGGACAAGAAAGCCATCTTTTCACTTACATATAATCCCTCCTTTGACCTCAAGAGTCCTCAAGAAACTGCCAAGATGCGTTCAGCTCAAGCTGCCAAATGCCTTGTAAGATGTCTGGGGCTATGTCATATTTCATAGCTTATCCGCAGTGAACATTTGCTTTGCTAATGCCTGTAATTTATATGAGATGCGTTTGACAGCTACATAACGGCGCAAATTGTGAAAGCCGCCTAGCCACAATTTTCTAGCAATGTGAGTTTCTCATTTTCTCTCGCTTTGAGAAAGCAGAAAAGCCTCTACTGTACTGTCAGATTTTGTAATTTATTATGTTATGTATGGAATCTGCTCATTAATACATTGCATGACTGCAGCTGACAAATAAAAAGACCCTAGAATGTTATTTCATGTATATGTATCATGTATGTGTGTATATATATATATGTATAATGTGTATGTGTATGTGTATATGTGTATATATGTGTATGTGTATATGTATATGTGTATATATGTGTGTGTGTATGTGTATATATATACATATATATATATATATATATATATATATATATATAAATGTTTGTTTGTTTGTTTTTTTACTTATAAGGACAACCAGGATCTGGTGGGGGGGGGATCAGTGGAATAAGAGATAAAACAGCTAAAGCTGCTGTTGATAAATAACAGTTTTGAACGGTTTAATTTTTTTTTTTTTTGAGTAGCAAATATTTTCTAAATTATTTAGATTTTTCAGAAACAGCTTCCTGGTTCTGGATCTGTTTACAGTGAGGGATTATTTAGATTCAGGAAGTGTCTCTTGTGTTGCTTGAGCTTTTACTATGGATGAATGGATGACCCCATGACTTTTAATCTAAGTAAACTACATGCAGAATTACAATGCTTTCAACAACTGGTGTTTAAAAGGCTTTGGTGCGTAATTAACTTTAATACTTGAACTCCAAAACTGAATTTTTTCCAGTTCTTAAATATGAATATTATGATGTGGAAGCTAGACACATGAATAAGAATGCAAAACCAAAGACTATGTTGTTACCTTAAAATCTAAAGAGACTACATAGTCTATAATGCTATTATTCCCCTTTTTAGACCCCCATGGCTCAACATTGGAGTCTTTCAAGATCCATCTGTAGTGAAATCTAGAAAGCAAGAACAACCCTTTTCCGTGCCAGATAAATAACAAACATCACTCCCACCACTGCAACGCAACAAAGTACATAAGAGAATTATGTTTCAAAGCTGTCTCTCACACCAGCTCCTACAAAGCCTAAAATGATGTGGCACTCTCAAGGTCTCACAAAATTCAGATTGCTAACACCGCAGGCGGAACAGGTAACAGAGGGAAGCTGAGTGAAATGCGATGGTCAAAATTTCATATGAAATGAACAAACTGAAAGAAAAATCTAATCTCTTCAATGAGGAGGCAGGTTTAGTGAGTTCCTTCACTCGGATCCCATCTAGCAGTACACATACACTGTCAAAAGGTTTATATGTACAGTATATACACCAATGAGTTTACAATTAAACCCATTGCTCACAGCAATGAGCTGTAGTTCATTTGGTCTAGGGAGGCACCAATCTGACTTTTTCAGTCCCGATACTGATGCCTGGGTTTTTGGGTATCGTCCAATACCAATCCGATACCAGTGTTTAATTAGCAGGCTGCATGCCTCACTGTGTGGAAGAGACTGGGATCATTCTTTTAGGTGCAAGTTGTGAAAAAAAATCTTCAAAATCAACAGGAATTACAATTCCATTGGAAACCTTTTTAAAACAGTAACAAGTTGGTCAGGAATTAAAACACAGA
This sequence comes from Xiphias gladius, assembly GCF_016859285.1. NCBI lineage: Eukaryota > Metazoa > Chordata > Actinopteri > Istiophoriformes > Xiphiidae > Xiphias > Xiphias gladius. The sequence goes on along the minus strand of NC_053400.1, from coordinate 29,259,662 downwards.
ATAACATAGAATTGAATTTTATAGATCGGCCCGGTCCAGCTAAGTATAATAGGGTCATGTTCTGCTGTGACTGCCTTCTCTACATGTAGGATGGACATTAAACATGATGTATTTAGAAACTTGAAGCAAAATAAGTTGTTTATTTTGCACCTTGCTGAGCACAGGTTTTTAAAAAACTTCATTCAAAACTAGACTGAACCCTTAGTGACAACATTTTACGAAGAAAATGTTTATTTTTAAGAAGCATTTTGTTGTCTTTGGCTTTTTTTTTTGGTTCTGTGGGCACAGTTCCATTGTGGCCTTTAATTGACGTGAATAATGAAGTCATATTTTCACAACTTAGACGTGCAAGCTCTTAAAGCAGTGAAAAACAAATTTTTTTTTCTTTGTCAAGCTCATTGACCTTTTAAAACAGAAATATCAGCTCCAATATATTGCACTCTTGATGGTTTATTTAACCTTTGTAGTGCTGAGCAGAATGGGCTGTGTGTGGGGTTCAATGGCGGAAATCAAATTAGTTTGAGACATTAATATGCAATATGGCGGTGTTAATTATTACGCATTACGACATTCACACTAAATGGTGTTAATGGGGGGGGGGGGACTTGACCAGAATTAAGGAAAAAATCTGTTTGCGGAACAGTTTGCATCTGACACTTCACACTAAGGCTGAAACGATCCATCACTGATGTGTGTCAAGTGGTGTGAAAGTTGACCTAGATGGACAGTAAATAACAGTCAGGGGCTGTCGACATGTCAGCACTTTATAATGTGTGAAATTAACTCTGGTGAGTTGAGTCAGATAGACATTTTTAAGTTCTGAGTTTAAGTCCTTTTAAATGGTTAATGATTGCCTATATTGCTGTATATCTCTGTATACTTAAGGATTTCTTAGTTGACATTATATCTAATTAAATATAATTTAATTCTTCAGCCCCGTAATCTTTATGCGAAAGAGAACATAATGTAATTGTAGTAACAAACAAACAAAAAGTGTTCCTTCATTCCTTTCTTGTTTTTGTAGTCAAGGTGGAACTCCACAGTCGTCATGGGACAGTGATTTTGTTCAACCTATATGTGTGCTGTTACATTTTTCTAAATGCAAAATAGGGGCAACATGTATATGTTAAAAAAAAACAAAAAAAAAACTATCTTTATTTTCAGGTCCACAGAATGACAGTCCTGTGGGAATAACACGTTACGACATACGCACCTCAGTGTATCGCATTCTGCATAATGCGCTTTGACGTATAAGCGCCAGAGGATCTCATTTTCTCTCCGAGTCTGTCCTGGGGCTAAACTATGTCACATTTTATGACAGCTGTCAGTTCTACATGTCCTTGAATGGTGGTCCCTCTCTAAGAGCACGGGGAGGGGTGTAACTGTGAGGAATTGATACGCGACCAGTGTTGCCTCACCGAATCACAATACAACTGCCATCCCAGCTCATTACCTCTGCTCAGTGTGGATGTACGGTATTTTTCTGGAGTATACAGTGTGGCGGCGTATGGATGTGAGGACTGAATTGCAACGGAAAGACAGAGGCCAGAATGTACTGTGCCTGAGACTTTATTTGAAACTGAATGTAGCTTTTTGCCTCAGCGCCATGTTTGCAAAGTTCCTCTTTTTCAACCAATAATTATATAATGCAGAAGCAAATGTTCTTGACTAAAAAAAATTTTTTTAAAGTACGCTACAGTCTATAGTTTGACTGTGGAAGAGTGGCCCATTCAGCTACTAACGCGCTGGTGCTGTGTTATTTAGTAATAATTACATGGTGCACTGCAGAATTGATGCCAGGACTTGTTCATGCCACCAGCCAGCTCGGACCAGCACCTCATGACACTAGATACGGTCATATAATAATATAAATCCAAACTACACACACGGATTGGTGGCTTGCTTGGTCAATGTGACTTTGATGTACCGTATATCTATTAAGTGGAAACAAGACTGAGAGTCTCCAGCCATGCTAGCAGCCTCTGTGAGGCTGTACGTACGGCACCAAGCTGCTAGCATGGCTAAAAGAGACAAATTGATCATTCTAAACATATACAGATGCAGCTGCGTCTGTGAATGGTTGTCATCGAGCTTTAAATTGCCAACACAGTCGGGATGTGCCATGGCACAGAGTGAGAGTAGTGGCAGTGGCCCCATCATCTATAAGTAGATGTCAAGGGCCAGCTGGTGGATGCCCCCCCTCCCTCCCTCCCTATCCAAACTGTCCCAAAGCTAAATTGTCGCCTAATAACACTGAGCTGTCTCCAACATCAAACAGCAAATCTATAATCAGAGCACAGCAAAATAATAGCCAAATGTGTTATCTCCACCTTAATTAATTTGATGTGCCGTCTGTAAACCATAATTGCTTACGACAGTATTGCATTTTCAAAAATACCAGCTATTAGGGGTGCTACATGGGGATAAAAACAAACTTGTGTCACATGCACTGGAGCCAGAAAACAAAAGCACAGACCAGGGCTGATCCTGAAGTGCAGACAGACAGACGGGCTTCTCAACAGTGTCAAAAACAGTCTGGTAAAAATAAAAAATAAAAAAAGGATATAGCTGTCGGCCCTTGTGAGTATTTCCCAGTCTGTGTTGTTAGATCTGTTTTTCTTTTAGTTTCGACTAATTAAAACTGTGCAACAGCTTGTTACAGAATTAGTTTCAAAACTTCAGCCACAATCCCAAATGAAATTTAGATCACATTGTTAATCCTCTATTGTGATCATTAATTCTACACGTTTTTGCCGTCTCAAGTTTTAGTTGACAGGTCACACAGTCATTTTGAATCACATCATTATTTTTTCCTAATGTTGGGATGGTCCAAAAATTTTTCTCCTCAAGGGGACTTAATAGATCATATTTGACTTCACTTGTTGTATTTCAGATTTGTCATTCTAATGAAGTGCATTATGTCTTCCAACACCGGCTACGTTATGACACACAATTGTTATGTGATGTTGACTGTCACACTGTGGTGTAGCAATTAACTGCGTACACCCCGCACCACCTGTCTTCTCCCATGTGAATCTTCCAAGGGCTGCTTCCCACATAGCGAACACCGTGGTGACGTTTTCCTGCCCATTCACTGTACTGTCAGGAGATTACCGCCCGCGAAAAGCTTGGCAAAACCACAGTCTTGGCGATGCTCAGGACCACCCTCCTGGCTCCCAACATCATTCAGTCTCAAAGTCTGTTAGATCACACTCTAAAGCCGTACACTGTAATCCCTGCACATGCAAAACAATGAACACACCTGTTTACCTAGCATGACGTGCGGTATGTACTGTATGAGAAGAGCAAGGGCCGACTTCATCCGCAGGGCCGCGGTTTCAGGTGGGTTTTTTTTTTTTGCGTCGCTGAGTTTGGTTTTCTTGAATTAAAGCTGGTGAATGAATATTCATTGCGCTCACTTGAGTTCTGCTGCTGCTGGATGGGTATGAAGAATAGACCCTCGACTACAGGTAATTAGTTCATTGATGAACTCATTAAGAATTTTAAATGCGATGTTGAGTCAATGAAAAGGGTTCATGAATCTCCACTGGCCGCTATGGTGAAGTTGCATCTAATTACATTTGTTTCTTTAGATAAAACAGAGGTGATAGACGATGAGTTGCGGAACAGTGGAAGTAATTTCCTGTCAATAATCCAATGTTATGTGGTCACCTTGATGTTTCCTCAGCCATCAGGATCATTTTAGGCCCCACGTTCCCTCGACACATTTTAAGGCTGTGTTTCCCCAGTCCTCCAGTGAGTTACAAACATTTTGAAGGAATGGTGAGCAGTCCTCTTTGCACAACTTGTCGTCAAACAGCATGTGATAGCAAAGCTGTAACAACTGAGAAGTGTTAACATGTAGCTTCTAGCTTTATTTTTTGCAGCTACAACTTAACGTTTATATGACAGATGTTCTAAGTGGCAGTTTAAACATGCTGAAAGCTTGATATACCCGCTACGGTACAAACCGATTAAAAACATGTATATACATCCTTCCTGTTGCCTCCCACCCTCAAAAACCATCATATCATATGGACCTCTTTATGTTACACACATTATGTTGTATGGTACATTATGTTCTGTTCACCGCATAATGTTTTTACCCAGTAGTCTTCTTTTTTTGCACTGTAATAACATTTCTGATGTTTGAAATCTCGTTTTAAATCACAGTAGAGACTTTCTGCCTCAAACGACCTTCTCTCAACTGCACATGCCAGAGACTAAACAAGTTTAGTTCTTTTAGACCTTAGTGAAGCTTTAGTCATGGGCTGATCGTGCTGTTTTCCTGGGTCGTCCTGATATGTGGATGGGTACTTTGAGTTAAGCATTAAGTTGGTTTAGGACCAATCTTACTAACAGATCATTGTCAATTAAAAAGGGAAGTTCCTTCTTTTCGACGCGTGTGATCACCTTCAGGTCTCATTCGCCTCCTTGCATGCTCTCTCTCTTGGCTGTATCATTTGCTGACTTCCTTTTAAATACACTGTAATGCATTTTAGAGAAAAATGATGATGGTAGCATGGCCTCTTACACACAGGCTGTGGCCAGAAGTCTTTGTACCTTTTGAATGTGACCTCACCTTTAAGAAAAATGGGCTGTACTGTAGAAACTTGTTTAAAAATGGGTATCTGAGTTCAGGCATGGTTCTGAAATTAAGAAAATTGGGTTTCTAATCCCATTTTTGAACATAGAGATTTTACTACTTCAGTGATGAGGTTTTTGTTACATATGGCACCTGGTAATGAGAGTAGTGCAGTTCTGCTTCCAACAGCTGAATTTTTCTTTTTTTTTTTTCTAAAAACAGATATTTTACATCCTCTAGTGACATGAAGAACATCATTAATGCTTTAAAAAAAAGTTCATTCTAATTAATGTAACAGACTTTATTGCTGTCTAAGTAAAAGATCACCTTCATCCCTCCAGATTGTCCATAAAACTGTAGCGCGGATTTTAACTGGCACCAAACTTTCTACTAGCCACCAATAAAATGATTTTCAAGGCTTTACTGATCACGTTTAAAGTTTGGTGGGGATTCTGGCTCTGAGCTCTGAGCTGAGGCCATTTCTGACCTTTGAGATGCCTGTGAGCTTGAGTGCACTCTCAGATCCTCACAGGGCACTCCTGTCTGCTCCACAGTCTAGTCTGAAATCGAGACTTGCACTTGCTGTCCAAACACATGCTGTCAGAGCTCCTGCAAAGCCAAATGCCCTGCTGGAGATACTGAGGCCCACTGAGTCAATAGAGCTTTTTATGAAGCAGCTAAAATTTTATGGGAACATGCAGTGCAGACACCGATGGCATCACTTCTAACTTTCTTTTCTCTTTTTCAGAACAAGAGCCTGAAAAATAAACTCCTCTCGGGAAACAAACTCTGTGACGCCTATGCTGAAGAGGTAAGGATATTCAGTTATTCCGTTTTATCACAGGTATAATTGATTCACTGCTCCAGCTACTTAATTGCTCATTTTTCATGGAATAAGTGCAATTCATGGTAAGATACTGGAGACAATTTTATTCTCTTGTTAATAAGCAGTGAAATAAAATACAAATTATAACATGTACATGTAACTGCAAAATGCAAGTTTTACTGAATTTATATTTTTAGGATTTAAATTTTGTCTTATTCATTAATATGAAATTAAGTCATTCTCTATTATTAATTGTAACTTTAATTAGGAAATTCCTGGTGGTACTTGTACATGGTGAAATATTCACATAAAGACCAGCTAGAGGTTAGAAATAGTTCATTCCTGGCTCTCTCACTCTCTCACAAGCACTAACTTGCTTAGTTTTGGATTTCTGGTGAATCTCAGAACTTGTCTTGAAAAGGGATCCCTTTGATGGCTGTACAGTGCAATCTGAGGTACTCAGGTTGTAGTGAAATCAGCTTCAAGTACATTTCGTCTGTCATTTTAGCTGTCAGTTCAGCTCTGCTGCCAGTTATTATGGTCAGCAGGGTCCACCAGGTTCACATATTTAGTGGAGCCTTGAGCTGAGCTTTGAACTACTGCTTTTGCCTTCCTGCTGACCAGTGCTCAAGCTGTAATTAGCCTTGCAGGATCCTACACGGCAGCGGGTCTTGCAGGGGTCCCGATGACATGCCCAAGTCAGTGCAGCTAGTGCTGTGTAATTGTGGCTCAGCCTAAATAGTTATGAAGTTTTGCCGTTGGTGATTCCAAGCATTTCCTGTATCCAAGCTGCAGTATGTGGAATAACTTAGATTTTTACAACACAGAGCAGTGCGGCGATGCGGACAGCTTGATGCATGGCAACCTTGGGGTGGAGGTGGAGATATTTCTTCAGAAAGTCCCTGGGCCAGACCTCCCCTAAGGCAGCTGAGGATTGTTTGATCAGTGCTACAGTGGATATTACCAAAGTTTTTGAATGACAGAACAATTGCATTTTCAGGTGAAGACAGGCAATTATGGAGCCTGACAGGTATTAGAGGGGAAATTGTGATATTTGAGTCCCTCAAATGAGTCATCTGTAACCTCAAAAAGTAGCTGTGCACTTGAATTATTAACCCATGCTCCCAGATTACTTAATTTGCACACCCTTTCTCTCACATCTTACCTCAGAAATACCTACTGCCCATTACAGAGAGCTCCGGTCCCACCTTGCTACGAGGTTAGCCTTTCTATCACTTAGCTTTCGGTTCTCAGTGCAGGTTCCCATTGACAGTTTCTGTCATCGCTCTTTCTGAAAACCTAAACATGACACTGTCAGTATTTTCGGTCCAATTTGAGCACCTCGTGATTTTAAAGTAAGGGCTTTTCAAAACTCTTTACTGTGTTGTAAAGGAAAAGTTGTCAGTTTACTAGGTAGACCTAGCTAAAACCAACGCAGTCTAATACAACAGTCCATCATTACAACTGTAAATCCTACCTTCATGAAGGCTGTATAACCTGTTTTACAGAAGCGTAGATTCAACTGTATGATCATTTTGGAGGCTGCAGTTTGTGGTGCTGTTGGACCGTATCGTTTTAGATTGACAGGTGTGTCTATTATTTTGTCCACCCCATTTATATCAATCAGGGTGGACTACATCACAGAAACGCCTCTGTGAATAATGCAATACAGTTTAATAAAACCACAAACTAAATCCTCCAATATGATCATAAAGTTGTATCAAAACCTCTCTAAAACAGAGACATTATTCTGATCATTATAACCTTCATGAAGGTAGGATTTATTGAAGGACTTTTGTATTAGTCTGCATTAGTTTTAACTAGGTGTACCTAATTAAATGGGAGTGGAGTGACTATAATAATCAGACAAATTCTAGCACAACACAGATTATCTTGTAAAGAGGCCTTTCTATTGGACATCAAGTGTTCCAAGATCGCAAAACATTGTTTATCCCAGTATATCATTATTGTTAAAATAACTGAATGGTATTGTTTTGACTTACTGTATTCAGTAATTTGAGGACATAAATTATTAACTTTAGGTTATGCATCAGAATTAACAGAGAATAAACATTAATTAAAATTATTATTAGTATTATTATTATTAACTTTATTTGTATATCACCTTTCATACAAGAAATGCAACAGAGTGCTTCACATGAAAATAGACATAGAATGAACATAAAAACAGGGACAGAATGCCATAATTAATGTAAAATACAATGTAAAATAAAATACACTTGATAATAAGTGAATAAGTGATAAAGTGAAGGGATAAGTTTTTAGCTCTCTTTTAAAAAAATACTTAGCAGGCTGGCTTCCCTGATATCTATAGGTAGTGTGTTCCATAGCTTTGAGGTGTAATTGACTAAGGCTGAATCCCCAATTTTCTTTTGGCTGTCACTGGGAATCTCCAATAAACCAGCAGCAGATGATTGCAGTATTTCCTGAAAGTAAGTAGTTAACAATGTAGCTTGGTCCCAGCTCATTAAGGGCATTGTTTAAAAGGAGGAGGACCTTAAAATCGATTCTGAATCTTCCATGAAACCAGTGCAGAGCAGCTAAAACTGGGCTAATGTTCTCTCTCCTATTGGTTCTGGTTATTAGGTGAGCTACAGATTTTTGAAAGAGCTGATGTCGCTCAGTGGTTTTTTGGGGGTTTATTTTGTTTTGTTTTATTGTTTTTGTTTCTCAGGAGGCTAGTAAAAAGCGCATGATAGTAATCGAGTCTGTTTGAACTAAAGGCATGAATCAGCTTTTCAGCATCTTTTTTGATTTATAAATGTCATGATTTAGCTATGTTTCTAAGAAAAAATATATTTTCATCATCTTGTTAATGTGGGACTTGAAGCTTAAGACTGAGTCTAAGATAACACCAAGACTTGTAACCTCAGATTTAATTCAGGGAGTTAAATTCCATAGATTTTTAATAGCATTTCTCTTTTTGTTGTAGGGCTGACTAGTTGACTAGTATGATTTCAGTTTTGTCCTTGTTAAACTTTAAGAAATTCATGCTCATCCATTTATTTATTACCAAAAGACAGGTGATAATGGAGTTTATAGCTGCAGCATCATTTGGCTCAGCAGAGATGTATAGCTGTGTGTCATCCGCTTAACTTTGGAAACATACATTGTGCTCTCCAATGATGTCACCAATAATGGACCAAGGCAACTTCTTGGTCCATGGGACGTTGCTCTCCGAGACTGACGTAAAACTTTCTCCCTTAAACGTATGTTTTAAACCAGTTTAACACACAGTCAGAAAGACCAAACACCTTTTCAGGACAAATAATTAGGATATCATAGTCAAACGCTGCGCTCAGATCTGACATGACAAGAATTGAAACCTTATTCTCATCAAAGTTTAGCCTGAAGTCGCTGATTATTTTAGTAAGAGCAGTTTCACTACTGTGGTATGTTCAAAAGCGTGACTGAAATTCCTCCAGGATATTGTTTTCTTTAAGAAAGGAGTTTATTTGCACCGAAACAATCCTTTCAAGTATCTTACTAATGAATGGAAGGTTGGATATTGACCTATAGAAAGTCGGTGTAATACAATCTAGGTTGGGTTTCTGTAGTCAGGGTTTTACATCATCTGTTTTGAAGGCATCTGGGAAGATGCCTGTTTGAAGAGATGTATTTATGATCTTCGGGACATGACTTGAAACACTGTCGAACACCCACTTAAAAAATATTGTAGGTACAGGGTCAATACATGAGGTGGAGGAGTTGCACTCAGTGACAAATCTTGCAAACTAAACTAGAGTTTAGTTTTTAGAAACTCTTGATGTTGAAGATCTTTTCATCGACCCTGAAGTCTGCTCCTACATTAAGGTTATTCTTGAGTTCCTATGGAGACACAGGAAAATGGTGGTAAAATGACAGGCCTCTTTCTGTCTACAAATCCTCCAGCTGAACATCCCTGACGTTTAACCAGCTAGGCTTATCCAAGCCATCATCATATATTCACACTCTGAGATGGTGATGGCACATTTGACTATGCAGCCAAGTGTGATTATAACACTTAGTTGGAAAGAGTTGGAAAGAGTGCAAAGGCTATGAAAGGGTCCTGATTGAAGTTGTGAGCAGTCTACACTGCGCCAGAATTTTCCTAGCAAAAGCAATGAAGATGATATGGTGATAAAATATGACTGGCTGGTTTTGTGCTTGTAGTTGATAATATTCAATTCTTAGCACTCTTTATTACTGAGCCGTGTTCTTGTCCAGTGGTTCTTTGTCTGCCTGATTATTTCAGCAGATCTTTTATCAAGGCCAGTAGACTTTGAGTGCTTTAGGGAGCAAACTCTGCTGGAATTTTCTTGGAACACAGGTACATGGAGGTCACAGTCTTCAATTCCCTTGGAAAGCTATAAAAGTTGAAGTAAATTAGCAAGAGACCCATTCTTCCATGCTCCTACTTTCATCCTGGAAGGTTATTTATGTTTAAAGGGGAAGGGTTACAGACTGAACCTGTAATCACACTGCAATTACTGCAGAGTGACAGAAAGAGATGGATACTAAAGCAGCAAAACAACTGCCACCAGAGAAGGTAATTGCAAACATAATCAATCTATTACAAGTCTGTCCATTGGAAAGGAAGTAAACATAATTACTGTTTATCTCATACAAGTCATGACAATGGAAACCCACCCAAAACATCAAAAGTTGAACCAAGATTCACCCTTAAGAACATGTCAACTCTTGAACTCTGACATTGTCAATTGTTGTCTAGAAATCATCTTTTCATGCTTCAAAGATCTTTTCAATTAAGATTTCCTCAAAGCATTGAGTGACTCAGAGTTTTAAAGAGATGCTCGAGATAACGTCTTTGAATCTTATATCGCAGCTTTGAAGTCATGTCCAAGAACTGAGATTAGTCCACATCTTTAGCTGGCCTTGAATAAACTTTCTAAGCACAAGCTCCTTTGGTTTCACATGATACTTTTTACAACCTTGTATGAGTAAAAAGCAGCTTTCCTTTATGTGTGATTTACATTCTCATCTTTGAAAATTGGCTTTGGGATTTGCTGCATTGTATATTGGAATATATTTCATTTGGTGTGGTAATCGTTTTTAGAAAGCTGCTTTAACTTGTGCTCGGCTTTTGCCAGCTATGTGATGTGGGATCAAGCTTTGTGCTCTTAATCTGTGCGCTGAAAACTTCTCAGCTAAAAAGGCATGAAATTACATGTTAACAACACTGTAAAGACAGTTGTATGGTTGCCGTCATAGATTACTGTGAGCTGATCCTATATCTTGAACGACTGTAAAATTGATAACTTACTACGTTTGTCTGAGTACAGAACTGACGATATATATATATATATATATATATATATATATATATATATATATATATATATATATATATATATATATATATATATATACATACACACACACATACATATATACATACACACACATACATATATATACACACACATACATACACACACATACATATATATACACACACATACATACACACACACATACATATATATACACATACATACATACACACATATATACACATATACACACACACACACACACATATATACACTTATACACACACACATATACAAATATACACACACACATATACACATATATATATATATATATATATACATACATATATACACACATATATATATATACACACACACACACACACACACACACACATACACAACAAACACTTCACTAATTCAGCAGTCCATTTAAATAGGAAAGGAAACTTACCAGGCCTGTGGAACTCCTGTTTGCTACTTTTGCTCTTTATCCGGTTCATTGGAAACATGTCATGCAACCTGTCTGAACCAAACAGCGATGTCCTCAGGGGAAACATCTGATGATAGCTCAGAAAACCTGAGTCAATGTCAAGGTTAAGACTGTTCAGTGAAGGAGATGCTGTTTCTCATTTTTTCCTCAAGAGCATCAATTTATCACCTACTTGCTATTCTACCAAATTTATGGTGTTGCTGCGCAGCCATCATTCGGATCAGGGATGTTAGAATTCCATTTAATTCTTGCATCAGGTTCTTATGCAAACATCTCGTAACCTGAACCTTATGAAGATAAAATATAATACACTGGATTTGGGAGGATTTCCTGTAATGACTGATTTCAAGGTGAATGGCCCCATGTTATCAATTCTACAGGGCTTTTAGAAGGGCAGCAGCATGCCATCATCATCTTGTGTATTTTTGGGCGATTTAATGATCTAGGAAACAGATCACACTAGCCTTTATTAATGAAACATCAGTTATTCTAATAAATGTTCTTCACCTCATTTTTTTAATAGCGTTTGGATGTGTGTGTGTGTGTGTGTGTGTGTGTGTGTGTGTGTGTGTGTGTGTGTGTGTGTGTGTGTGTGTCTCAGAGAGTGACAGTGAGAGAGAGATGTACAGTGTGTTCTGTGCTCAAAGACCATGTCTACTATTCTAATCTGACTAGAACAAAGCAGTTTTATTCTTGCACTAAAAAATGTATCTGCAGCGAGTCTAAAATTGCATGCGGGGATTTTTATACATACGGATTTAACTAGTTAGAATATCCGATTCTTAGATAGGTGTCATTTTTCTTTATTTTTTGACATTTTATTGAAAACAAGTAATTGGTAGATAAATCAACAATTAAATTTGTTACTTGCAGAAGTAGTTCTGTTGACAGTATATATTAGATTGGAGATAGTAAGATTAGGAATGATTTCATATAAGTACCAGGGAGGATGTATAACCACTGATATTTTTGGGTGGCTGCGTCTCGTCAGTAATGTCCTAGTCATCTCTCTTTGTGTGCGTCTCCAAGCCTTAAGACATGTATTAGCTTTTCTGTACTATGAGGAGGCAGCAAAGAGAGGATGACATATACACTAACTGAGCACTTTATTAGGAACACCTGTACACCTGCTTATTCATGTACTGCGGCAGCAGTGCAATGTATAAAGTCATGCAGATACATGTCAGGAGCTTCAGTAAATGTTCACACCAAATGGGGAAAAAATGTGATCTCAGTGACTTTGATCCTGGCCTGATGTTGGTGACAGACGAACTGGTTTGAGTATTTCTGCAACTGCTGATCTCCTGGGAATTTCATGAACAACAGTCTCTAGAGTTTACTCAGAATGGTGCCAAAAACAGAAACCATCCAGTGAGCAGCGGACTGAAATGTTTTCTTGGCACACTTTGGGCCCACAATTAACCATCTTTTGATGGCTACTTCCAGCATGATAATGCACCATGACACAAAGCAAAAGTCATGTCGATGAGTTCAGTGAATTTCAGTGAGCTCCCCAGTCCCCACATCTGAATCCAGTAGAACACCTTCGGGATGTGGTAGAACAGGAGAGTCACAGCATGAATATGCAGCTGATAAATCTGCAGCAATGATGTGATGCAATTATGTCGACATGGACCAGGATCTAACAGGGGTGTTTCTGCGGCTTGTGGAATCCATGCCAGGCAGAATTAAGGCTGTTTTCGAGCAAAGGGAGGTCCTGCCCAGTATTACTATGGTGCTCCTAATAAAGTGCTCAGTGCTGGTATGTTGTTAAATGTAGTAGTTAAATATTAGAATGGCTCATGGCTCATCCAGGAATCAGAAATGAGAATTCAAAGCAGAGTTTGTACACACATGAATGTTTGATGTTTTGTCGCTTTGATAAGGCGTTGTTTTGGGAGATGATGTATGCTCCCAGCTTCAGGGATGTACCCTACAATACAATTAGGTATGTGCACTGGGAGCATACAAGAGAGGAGCCTTTAAATAAAACAAATGTATTGCTATGCTGTTCTACTCCATTCACTATCCATATTGAATAAATCAGATTATCCTGACTGAAATGATTGAAATAAAATATATAATTTCAGTCAGTACGTTTTGGCTGCCAGCCAGTCACTGGTCTGCCTCAGCTGGCATGCTTCAGCCAATCAGACATACTTCACAAATAGGGCAATCTATTTAAACGGGGAAGGAGGTGTAGCAGGTCTGTGATGCTGCTGTGCTCCTGCTGCGAGTGCACACACAAATGCATGCTGACGATGTCTGGACATTTTTTCACACCTACCACCACCCTGCCATGTCATGTCACCTGTTTGTATCTGCTTTTATGTAATGTGGAGCAGTTGTGCTGTTCCCTCACAATGAGGATTTATGGTACAGTGAGGTCTAGGGACAAATTGTACACACAAAACAGATATATTCTACGCCAAAAGTAAACCAGTATTTTGGGTTCTATGTTTTTCAGTAACAATGTAAAGCAATTTTTAGTTTACCTTCCTTAAATAACACTTTCACAGCTGCAATGAAAAAGGGAGATTAGAAATGAAGAAAGATATCAGTATAATAAAAACTTCTTAACACATACTCTCCACGATCTCCAATTCAAGACATGCTCACGCAGTGTCATATATACAGAAACCCTGAAAGGCTGTTATGCCATACTCTTGGACTATGCCTTTGGATGCAGGACTGAAAGGTACAGCCTCACCTTTAGCTCAAAGTTACTGATACTGTCTGAAAATGAAAGCAAAAAATAAATTTCTTAAAAAACTAATCTGCATCCAAGAAACAGGCTACTTAATTGGACATATAAAAAATGCAAGTGGCATTTTAGTTGAGGGAAAATATGAGAAATGTGTGAAGATCAGAAAAAAAAGTTCTAAGACCTCATTGAAATCTTTAATATTTTCACGTAAACCTGGAAATAATTAGAAAGTTTGAAGATTAAGAAAAATTTTAAAACACAAGAAGTTATGTCACTTAAAATGAAGAAGAAATATCTAAGTTTCTGCACTATCTCTAGGTCACTAATCAAATTTAAGCAGATGGGGGGCATTGACCAACTTAATCCTTTGTACAAAAGGTCACATTTCCTTGAGTTGCATCCATTCCATTGAAGCATCCATTCAGATGACACATCAGGGGCCTGTTCATTTCACCTAATTTGCAGCCAGTGGTCACTTGATATAAATAAGGCTGTCAGTCAAGATCCCAGCAGATCACTGCTTACTTAGTTGGGGGGGAATTGACATCAGAACTAAGTTAAAGTGTCAGAAGTCAAATTGTTATTCTAAGCAAAGAGGGGCTTTTCATGGCTAGAATAAAGGTTTCTAAGGGGTCAGTGCATGGAACCCTAAAACACTTTGCAGAAACTGGATCAGTTGTATCCAAAGCACGATTAGGCAGACCAAAAGTGAACACATCATCGGAAAATCAATACATCAAGCTTAGTTCCATGAGAAATAGAAAAAAAACTCCATCACCTAAACAGAATTTGGTAAATAAAGAATGCAAGACTCCAATCAGCATAACTGCTGTCAAAAGAAGGCTGTCTTGTAGTGGTCTCAGAGGATGAGTAGCAGTTTCTAAACCACTTCTCAGGAGGGGGAAGAAAGGCCAAACGTTTGGGGTGGGCTAAGAAATACCAGCATTTCACAGTGGAAAAAAGTCCTATTTACTGATGAATCCAAGCTTGAAATTTATGGCAGTACCAGAAGGGTGTATGGAGGAGATGAACAGGAGAGAGAATGATACTGCAGTGCATCAAACAGACACCGAAACATGTTGATGGGAATATTCAAGTAGTGGTGTTTTTCCTACTCTTGAGTTGGACACCTGCACCAATTTGACTACACCCGCTACCAAGGAGAAGTACCACTCTATTCTCGAGATAAATGCTGTACCCTCTTGTTTGCATCTTTGTGGAAAATGATTCATACTGCAGAAGGATAATGAACCCAAACCTCAAAGCTTTGAAAGAACTACTTGAAGACCAAGAAAGATGAAGGAGTCCTGACTGTCATGGACTTTCCTCCACAGTCACCTGACCTAAACCCCACTGAACATTTATGGGGCAACTTGAAGACTGAGGAAGCCGAGAATTCTGTGACAAATCCTACTGGGATAACATGGGTCATCAGGTTTTTCACAAACTTGTGGAGTCCATGCCAGCTCGAGTGCATGCTGTCATTAAAGCAAAAGCGAGACCTACCAAATACTAAGATATTCTGAACTTCATATACATTTTTCAAAGATTCAACCTTTCACTCAAATTGTTAATCTGATATTATAATTTTAAATGAAAAAATTAGTATTACATTCAAAACAAATGCAAAACAGAAGTAAATTGATTAGTGGTCTCAGACATTTAGATCCACTTTATATAGATTGTTATGAAGGAATTTAGCATACATTTAAAGCTTAAGTAGATTGAACATCATTTGGATGCTGTCAGATAGAAGAAAAAGTCAGTTCTAGCGTGGGTGATTTGCATTATCTAACAATGACTAATGGATGACTAAAGTGATACATAATCTGGTTAGGAATCAAAATGCCTCATCAATTTATATAAAAAAAAACAAAAAAACTTTGCAGTTCCCCTCAGCGCTATGGAGCGTTTTTAGCCTCCTTAAGCTCATTGCTTTGGTTCTACAGCACACAACTTGACGGCTCTCATCATGGTTGTTTCCTGCCGAAGCAGGCAGCGGATTGCACCTCTGATAAACCAATTGTACGCTTCCTGCCCAGCACCCGAAGACATACAGACAATGTTAACGCCTAGCTGATGGACATAGTGGAGCATTTAGCAGCTGAAGAGAGAGATTTTTTGCAGGAGTTGGTGCAGACCATAACAAAAGAATAGCTAAAGAGCTAAAAGAAGAAAGAGTATAGGACTTTTGTCAGTTGGACACAAGCATTGCAGAAAATCAATGTTCAGGTTGCTCTGCTTGATATTAAGCAGGGAACTGTTTGCTAACATAAATGCCATTTCTACTTTATAAGGTAATAAATATGTCCATTTTGTATGTAAGGATTGTTGCGCCATCCCCCAGTGGACAAAATATACGTTAAAGATAAGTTTTTCATGAACACAAAATAAAATATAAATACACAATATTGTCACTAGTAAATTAGCAGAGTAGGTTCAGGTGACACTAAAAAAGAGCGAATGAATCACAAAAGCAGCGTCCCAAATATATTATAATCCCAAAAGACCAAATCCATCCAGAATCTGGCAGACTGCAGCATCCTCTATTTTTCTGATTTTGTCATTAATATTAAAAAGTGTCAAAGACATACTTACGCACACATCAACATGTCTGTCCTCGGGACAGCTTGAAACTAAGAGTTTTGTCATCATTCTCACAAGGACGAGGACTCTCAGTGATACATTTCTTGAATATTTTGGAAAGGGTCGAGAGAGCCTTTAAACTACACCAAGCTTATAAAACACTGTGTCACTGTATTTGGCTTAGTTTGTAACTGTTTGAAATGCAGGTCCCACCCTTGCAGGATTTGAACCATCAGGATCAACAAGAGAGAGATGCTGCTGTGATTCTCCTGGGCCGAGAAGACAGCTCACATGATTTATTCTGAGTAGATAACAGACCAATGCTTTGGCAATTCTGGGAGCTCAGCGCATTTAGATATTCAGATATTTGCATTTATAAGTTAACACTCTGCAGCATATGACTCTGTAGCCTGATTATTAGTCATTCTATTAAGAGAGTATCTCAAAAGCTGCACTTAACTGATACAAGTAAAATCAATTTAACATTTCATTTTATGACCTTGGCCATGGAAAATAAAAACATAATGATCTCAAATCAAATATGTTAGAGTGAGTTGGAGTTTCAAAGTTAGTTCTGCTTTTATTTAACCTTACAGTTTTTTATGAGGAGCCCTAGGATGCAATTTCTGAATCCATTTAAACAAGACAGAGATGGGTGTCTTGGGACATTGAAGCACCCTGGGAAAAAGGAATAACAAGATAAAGAATCTCATCTAAAAATATAAATAAATAAAAGAAAGGCACAGGTGCTCGTCAAGGACACAAAACCCTCTGAAGTGAATTTGTCCCACAGCATCGTGTTCAGTGGGCTTTGGTGAAAGATTAGACCTTGTCACATTTTTACTGGCTGTGTCAATAAAGTAGAGATAGACATAGACAGATAGAAAGAGAGGTTTATAGAGTTATTCAGACAGATGGAAAGAGATATATAGATAGTCCAAACTTCATGGCACTTTGTCACATTTTGTTTTTTTAGTATAAAATATTTTTTTATGTGCAAATTGAAAATGCACAAAAAACAAAGCATAAAAACGCACTTGCAGATAGAAGCAGAGAAGGCGATAAAGATAAAGTTGACCAAAAAGATATAGATAGACTGAGAAAAGACATAGGCTGATAGATGGAAAGAAGGGTTCAAGTTGAGTCAGGCAGTTTTATTTTGCATACTAATTAAGCACAGATACAAGGCTTCATAATACCCACAATATAAAAACTCTATGAAAACATCTCGTGGTCCCCCCGAGGACACAGCGAGAAAGCCTCTGAAGGGCTGCTGAGTCCCACGAGGAGGCTTCCGGTGTTCTTGCTCACATCATGAGCAGCTTTAAGGATGGCCGTGTATCAAGCTGTCTAGGAGACAGCCTCTGTGTTCCATGCGCCCACTTATGTGGAGCAGCAGAGTGAATGTCAGGCAGAGCTGGTCACTGTGTACGTTTGGGGGCGGCAAAAAACAGAACTGCTCTGTTTGTGTGTGTGTGTGTGTGTGTGTGTGTGTGTGTGTGTGTGTGTGTGTGTGTGTGTGTGTGTGTGTGTGTGTACTGCTTACCAACGACAGGCGAGAGCCCGCTGTAACCTGCGTGTGTGTGGTGATGGTGGTGGTAATGTGTTTGGTGGGAGTGAGAATTCAGGTTTAGACAATGGGCAAGAGGCCAGTGCATGAGTGCATCATTGTGTGGACTATGCAGTTCAGTGAAGGGGAGATTTGATATTTTCTCCCTCTGTAGGGTCTTCCTTTACGCCAGAGCCTTGGCCAGAGAACACTCACAAAGGAGTCTTCTGCCGCAGCTGGCAGAATACTGCAACATGATCTAAAACCAATTTCACTATTTGAATAAGCTAACACTTATTTCCTTATCTTCCCCTTGCAGTCCAAAAAAATCCAGGCTCAACTGAAAGAACTACGGTACGGGAAAAAGGATTTAATTTTTAAGGTAAGCACAAACTGAAGGGGGGTGGCTTTATGGTAGCTCCAGACCAGGAGTAAACAGGTACTTCAGACCACCTTGAAACGATGATCCCATCACACAAGGTACTCCAATTAAATCAGTCTGCAATTACAAAGTCCCTTCCAGCAAGGCAGCAGTCTACAAAATCCACTGGCCAGCGCTGAGTCCACATTGTGCTAAATCCTGATGTCTGGCCCTTGTATTGCAAGGACTAAATGTTCTTAGATCCCAGTGCTCACGGAATATTTATTGGCATTTACTGATACATGGGCTGACCTTTCAGGCCTTGTTTGCAGTGTTGAAATGTCAGTCGACATCTGTGCCACAATGACCTGTGATACCAGTTCTTAAATGTATGTTTTGATCCTTCAGACCCATCATTCCTGATGCTCTGTCAGAAATAAATGAATATAACATTACCCTGAATTTTATGTTCCTATTCCAATGCCTTAATATATTGTCCCTAGATGCCCTGTCCCTTCTTCTATTTCTAGCCTGCGGATGATGGTTGCATTGACTTGATTGCTTGTTGTCACTGCTCGTAAATCATTGTCTCTAAATTGCATCAGTCAATCACCCAAAACAACGTTATTCCTCAGTGTCACTAAACATTTCACGTCGACATTTAAAACATTATGGTTTTTGAGATTTGCAGTTGCAGAAGGATAAAGCGAATTTGATCATACTCTTTTGTCTTGTAAAAACAGTCATCTTTGAGAGATAACAGTCTGCTTTTTCTCTGATGAAAAGGTCATAGGGAAATGCATCATGTCCCTGGACCCCCCCCATAGCTATTCCTGAAAACTCATCTGTATTCCCCATATGCTGTGATCAAAAGCCCAGCGGGGGACAAGGGAGCGGGAAATAGACAAGAGTCACTCAAGTTACGGAAATGTCATCAGCCTCACAGGGGGGATGTCAGTCAAGGTAACTTGACCAGGAGGCAGCTGAATTGGTTATGATGGCTGTTGTACCATATCAAAGGACATTCTGCAGAAGAATGTCACAGGACACGAAAAAACAATAAGCTCACAAGACAGGAGACCAAACAAAATGAAGAAACCTTCTAAAACTAATTATTTTATCTTTGGAACCAGTCAGTCTTTCTTAGAACTGACAGGTATGGTCATGAAAGAAAAAGACTTGTGAAACGATAAAAACAGAAAAGGCAACTGTTTTGACAAAATGCAATAATGCAGATTCCCAAAATGATGGCATACTGCACCTAGAGAACCAGAAATGAAGCCAGTATCTTCAGTGGAGAATTTTTCATTAATAGCCCTCAGATTTTAAGGACAACATAAAAAAAAAATGGACCCAACTCTATGAATCCAAACCTTGCAGTCCCAGTACTAAACTGTAAACACTACAGAGAGGCAGGTTCCCCCTCACTTGCTCAGCCATAAGATTAAAAATTTGACAGGAACTGACGGTTCCCTCCCTTCATTTCCCTGTGAGACAATATTTTTGGCAGAGGAGCCGTATTCAAGCCTTCACATCTTCTTCTCTCCATCAGTCCACTTTTAAATTTACCCCTAGAGCTGTTTCTCCTCCAGCTTAGAAACAAACAGAAAAGAAAAATGACAGCTTGTCGTAGTTACATGACTTGTCTAGCAGAGTGGCTAGTACCCCACTGACCCCACACCTCTATAATGGACTCAGCACAGAAACATGGAGACTTAGACCTGGAGGCACTAACGCTGAAAGTCAGCATTTCTGGGTCAGTGGCCGTACGCTGGCAGTCCTTGAGAGGACTATGCACTGATGAAGCTCTTTGTAACAGATGGATGGATGGACGGATAGACAGAGTACTTTATTAACCCCCGGAGGAAATTGCAGTAATGGCTCTCTACTGTAATGCTACATACAAACACACAGTCTTTAGATCCTTTAGAAGACAAACTAAGAAAAGGCTGCATTTTTTTTTGCTGTGTGCTTGTGAGCCAATCCAGCCTGGAGTCATGATTATTCAGTACTCAACACTTTCCTAAACTCAGCATTTGGTGTTGTTTTGCAGTGTTTCCTCTGAAACATAAACATATGGAGAAATGTTGAGTGCTGCTAGAAATGCAGCATCTTGTATCAGTGTTCTGAAGGATTCCTATGTCCAATTGTAACATGATATTACAATATCCGCTGCCTGTAATTTAATGGCAAATATCTAATATGTCGCCAGTCTTTTTAAATTGGACTGTTACAACAGTCTTTTTTTATCAGTACACTTCAGAATCATTTATGTTGAAAATAATTCAAATCTCTATCAGTGAATACTTATGTCTTTAATTTGCAAATTGCCACAAAGAGATTATACACAAGCCACTGTGTACATCATTAAAATACTGTTTCTCAAACTTTATAATCTTTGGATTGTCTCTCGAGCGTAGCCCGGCAGCTACAAAAGACTTTGTCCCACACTCCCTGTAAATGAAAAAACATCTTCTGGAAGAAAGAGATGATTCTTTGGCTTTTTGAAAAACCCATAGTGGTGAATGTTGCCCTGTCCTTGACTTTCACTGCATGACCCATCTGTCAGGGAAAACTTACAAATCGTTTCAGCTGTCTGTCCCGTTGAGTGGTAGAAATCGAGATTAAAATGAGTCAAAATTGGCGAACCTGCACAGTGTCCCCCGCTTTGTCACAAATGTCACTGAGGTACCCCATAAGTACAGTGCCCCTGAGGGTCAAAACACAACAACATTTCACAAAACTACCACGAGATTTCACGACACAACATTATTTCAGGTTACCGAAAGGGTGGAACAACACTTCTTCTTTGTGACTGGACAGAACCTAGTTTATTCAGCTGATGTGTTAAGGTGGGTTGGTGCTAGCTTGGATCGGCCGGAGGGGCGCTCTTTACTCTGTGCTACTGTGATTGGCTGTTGTGATTGGTTGCCGTCAGGTGCCTGACAGCGAAACAACCAACAACCAGCAGTGTAGTTTAGACCTTCCTTCCTGCTGATCAAATCTAGCAGCAACCCAACTTAACACATACACTGAATAAACACTGAATTGACTCGGGTTTTGTCCAATTTGTGACATTCTGTTGTGTTTTAAACCTCAGGGCCGCCATACATAAGTCTATAAAACTAACCAAAAACAGCCTCATCATCCATCTCTGAAATTTCATGAACTTTTTTTGCAGAGATTGTTGTCGCCAGTTTTTGGGTTAGCTGACCTTGGGTGTCTCAGAATGTAAGCCCAAGCAGTTTATCAATTTGACAGGCCAGTAGGAGAAGTACAATAAAAGTTCATGGTTTAAAGTCCATCACCAAGGCAGGTTTTACACAGACTGTCTGCAGATTATCCCGCTAGAAGTTTTCTTTTCTTCTTGATGAGGAATTTATCAATAATAAAGGACTCCTGAGAGGGAGCTCTGTCGATCCTCATATGGAATTATATTGGCTCATTTACTGAAAAAGGCCTTTTGTGTTCAGGAATTAAACTCTGGCAATGATGCTCATTAAGGAGTTTGATGGTTTCAGATGGTATGTTCTTATAACTGCCAAGATTAAAACTTTCTTCTGTTTCTGTGTTTTTTTTTTCCCCAACGTTGGTTCAATGGCTTTGAATGAACTTATGCTCATCTGATTACATATAGCCTCTGGATTCTGCACTTTTCTGTGTTCCATGAAATAGACCACAGGTAATACTCACCGAAGAATTTTAGAAGTAAAATCAAACTGAAAATTAAATCATACTAATGCAGCAGTGATCATGGAGTTTTATGCATGGAGTTTAAAAGCATGTCATGTATATGAGGTTTAGCCCTCGATCAATGACTGCGTCATACACATTGATAATACAGATGTCATAATACAGATTTTAAATATTCAGGACAAAAGTGATGATCAGCAAAATAATAAAGACGAGCCTTGGTCCTTGTGCTATAGATGTGTGCTTTTGACAGCGCTGTGGAGATGAGGTGGGGATGGAGAAATGCGTTGTTTGCACAGAACAAAAGAGGATCAGCTGATTCAAAAGTCATGTCTTTTTTGCAGGGGCAGCAGCTAATGGACTTGGAGCACAAGTTAACCATAGCCAAGGAGGAACTGGAGAAGACTGCACTGGATAAGGTGAATAACAGAGAAAAATCACCAGAAAATTGAATGATTGTATTTTTTTCCCAATGATTTACTTTCATAACATTTCTTTATTTGTACTGTAGGCTGTTTAACTTTAAGCTAATCTTGTCTCTCTCATCTGACCCATTTAAACCGTGCAATGCCAAACACTGAATAGAGAAATGGCCTCTAAATTATTTAATGACTAAAGTATATGTATATGTAAAATCCCTGTTTTAGAGAGCGGAGTTTTGAGTATAGAGGTTAAGAGCAAATGTTTAAAGAAAAAAAAAATCCCAAAATGAGAAAATTGTCATTACTGAGAATGTATTTCCAAAATGTTTAGCTTCAGCAGGTTCACCGCATGCAGCTTTAATTTAGAGGTATACATTTTTTTAATATGCTGTTATTGGACACACTGTGACTGGGGGCAATGTAGATGAGTTAAAAATGCATGAGGAGAAAATCACTGATTAGGAAAACAGGTAGCTCTGGTGTTCAGCTCAGGAGTATTGACATCAAAAGCTGTTGTAAAATAATTAAACCAATCATCCCGCCTGTCGTTATTATTGACTAA
This sequence comes from Xiphias gladius, assembly GCF_016859285.1. NCBI lineage: Eukaryota > Metazoa > Chordata > Actinopteri > Istiophoriformes > Xiphiidae > Xiphias > Xiphias gladius. The sequence goes on along the minus strand of NC_053400.1, from coordinate 29,236,581 downwards.
AGGTAAATGATCTTTTGAACATTCCTCCTTTATTCCTCTGGTGAGTTCCACTTCATGTCTTGCCTAACGACTGCCTCCCAGCTGGTCTAAAGTCACTTTACTGGACTCCCATGCTCAAGTAAATTTCTCATGTAGATGGAAGGAGGGATGGAGGGACTCAGAAATCTTGTTGTGTGTGTTATCTTGTTTGGGGACAGGAGTCCCAGCTGAAGGCTCTGAAGGACACAGTTCACATCTGCTTCTCAGCTGTCCTGCACAACCAGCCCAGCAGCAGTCACAGATTTCCCACCTCCCCCACCCACTTGTTCAGATACTCATCACTCATCAACAGCTCCAGAGTCACCTTTCAGCAGCCACATGCCAAGGTAATTCAGTATTCGTCGCACTTGCATCAGATTCGGTGTTTATCCAAAAGAAGGCCTGGGTGTTGTTAAAATCCAACCTTTGTTACATCTAATGAGTCGGGCGAGTGAAGCGCTCAGTCTACCATACATCCACTGTAGACGATGTCCTGCAGTCCTTGTATGTCCTAGTATGACGCACTCTAAGACGTCAGTATGTGCTCTGCATTGATGTCAAAGACAAGCATTTATACAATGTGAAGAGTTTCTATTGTTCATCCTGGAGAAAATGAGCCTTGTAAATACCTTGAAAATGCTTTCAAAATGCTTAAATTCTCATTTCCTGTGGTTTCAACAGTCTCACAGAACATCTCTACTTTAACAGCACATGTATGCATTAGAAGTGGGGGGGGTTCTCTCTCTTGTAACCTCTTACATAAGGCCAATGAAACAATTAGCTTCAGTAAATAAATTAATCAAGCGGTCGCAGGCTTTTTCATTATCTAATCTTTTTTTTTTTTCATAATCAGAAGACCGTTGGGCTGCATTTCTAAGCCATTAGAACACTTGTAAACAACAGCTCAGCTTTTCTTTTTACCATGCCCTCTGCTTATTTCATTGTGATACTTAGGTTTGTTTGTTTTTTGTAATCTTTTTATTCATTTTGAAGTTGAAATGAGCAAAAACCTAATATTTCTGTAAACACCAAACACCTTTAAAAGATTTACTTTTTTGAAAGCAAGTATAATGGTTGAGTCTACACTGATTTATCACTGTGGATTTGTATGGCTATGGGTATGAAATCTGTCCCGATGACACATTACGGAAGCAAAAACAGCTATAGTGCAGATTGGTTTTTAACCAGGAGCTCAGACGTCTACAACTTCATCCTAACCTGTCAACTTGCGTTACTCTCAGGTCTACACTCTCTGGCACGTGCAACTGTTTTAAAGTCTCAAACTACATTTTATCCTTCACTGCTACAATTTTAGTTGAACTAACAACACTTACCTGAGTAATAATGCTAGCAGTGAACAGTTACTGCAGCTGCAATTAGGAAAAAAAAGAACAACAAACATCTGAGCTACACATTTAGTTTCATGTCATTGTGGTATTCATGACTGAGTGCACTGTTGGGACATTTATCTTTGTCCACTGCAGCTTCAATCACTGTGACCTTGAATTAACAATGCACGCTGAATGCAAAATGCATTTCTACCCACCTTTGATATCATCGGAAGCATGACCAATGGGCCTTTTCCAAAGCAGACATTTTGACTTGTCATAGCAGGAGAACCTCAGGTGTAATTAATACCATTAACAATGGCTCTATTCCATTTAAGTGTATCCGTAGGCCATGTCAAAGAGCCAGCATGCAAAACAGAAGTGCCCTGGAACAGATAGAGCTACACAGAATGAGGCCCTTATTAATCTCATTAATTACACCTGTGGTTTTCCTGCCCTGACATGTCGAAGTGTTTGCAAAGAAAAGGCCTGTAGCGCTGAGTTTGCCTCACACTATCTGGTCAATTTGGTTGTTAGTGACACCAGTTTAAATATTGCCGTTACAATGTCTTAGGATGAAAATACGATAAGTTTGTTTTGTGAATTGAAAATGGAAAGCAAGTTGGATTCAGGATTTGCATCTGTAATGGTGGAGTATAATTTAAATCGACTTTGCAGATAAGATAAAGCAGGCTGCTGTTTCTTCTTTTATCTCACCTCCCTGTGTAAACACTTTGGAATTGAAATTCATTTCACACTGTAACTTCCAGCTTGGTGACATTACGGAATATAACCCAGTGCCAAAATATTCACCTCACCGCACATCAGAGCGCACATAATGTACTGTCTGCGATATGAATTTAAGTGTTAGCCGATTATTACCTCCTTTTCAAGTGGCCATTTGTCAGTCTGATGCGCCGAGTATCACTTCTCCAGAGAAAAATAGCCCAGGAAATAATTACTACCAAATATAACAGTTGGGCAAACACGATTCCAGAGGTTGTTCAGAATAATATCATGTCTCAATCAAGCAGCAGTCAACGTAATATATGTCAGTCCTTATAGTCTATGGCACTGTAGCTTTGGAGGTAAATCCCAATTACTTTAGGGAATTAATGAAGTTTTGTTATGTTGGACTTCAATTTGTTCTCTGTGTAATTATTAATTCATTGTGACACTGCCTTTGTTTGGAGCCTCTCAAAGTCAAGGTCACAGTAGATTCAACTAAGGGCTCAGAATTTAATCCATTTTAAGAGTTTCTAAAAAAAAAAAGACTACCCAAAAGGATTCATTGTAAAAACAGGATAATGCCTTCAGTGCAGATATAGCCTCGCTTTGCTAGTGAATCACTTTGACATTTTACAACTAATGTCAAGTGTCAACATTTTACCTGGTCTATACATTTTTGTTTATTAAAAAAGCAATACCGTCGTGTGTAAAACAGCATTTCTACTAGTAATCCTGTTCCTCTATATACTTGAAAAAATACAAAATGCAGAAATGCAGCAGAATGTGGAAGTGTGATCACTGTTGATTCTTGAAAATATAGTTCATAGTACCTACGGTTATTTTTTCCGTCCACCTAGCATTCATGTCAACCTCAATCAGAGATTGTGTTAGTTCTGATTTCAGAAAAAGCAGTCGCTGCAGTCAGTTCGAAATCATCAAGTCGGCCACAGCACCGCTGTGCCTTATCTGACATGATCCTGGGTGAAGAATTTTGTCTTCTGGAGGCTTCCCTCTCCTCAAAGCAGTCGCAATTTACTCTGCATCTGTATCGTGGGCGCCTAAGACATTTGACATGCCACTTACCCCCCCCCCATACTTAAATACTTCTTTATTATCATGCTTCAGTACGACCATCTCCACCAGTCTCACCACGGTCCCTCTGCTGTGGCATCATACAAAACAATTTTCTATAACTGACACTTTCTGTCCACATTTAAGCTCTTGTTGGTGTTTGCAGCAAAACAGGGCGATCCCGTTATAATGAGTGTTTATTTCTCTGTCATCTTCTTTGCAATACTGTGAGCCAAATAAATGCAAGCACGTGCAAAATAAGCATCTCGCAAAAGAAGAGACAAGTGAAGGAAACTCGAGATATGTGTGGGTTGATTTTTTTTTTTTTTTTTTTTATGATAATGAAGTTATTACTTCCCACTTCATTAGCATACAAATAGCAGCACTCCACTTGTGAGCAGTTGCTAGCTCCATTATCTCCTGTAGGCGCCGTACACTTTGACGGGCTGTCTGATAAATCTCAGCGCACCTTCACTGTAAAGATTACTGGCGTGCTCCATCTGTCCCCCCCTGACTGTGGATGTGGAGGTGGGTCAAATCTCATTTAAATCACTGCCAAAATGATCTCACATTAAGTAGTAAAATAAATAAATAAGCAACACGCAATTACTGTGCATAAAAGAGCCAAATAGCCCACAGCCCACAGAGACGTTGGGTAACAGTCCACTGACAGAGAGGCAACGGTCAAGAACTTAGCTCTTTGGTGAGCACGTGATGTTCCTCATTATGCTCATTAACAGCATGATAGAGCTCAGTAGTGTTACTACATCCTTTATCTTAGTGTCTGTTGCGTGGTTTTGAACCTGACATATTAGTATGAGTGAATTGTAGCCGACTGCATTTAGTTAGAAATGCTAATATTTCTGAAAATGCATGGCTAATCTCATGCTAATTACTGTTGGTGATCTAAAGGCAATTATTTTACACATAGCCGGGTATAATAGCACTACCACCAATGCAGAAAGAAAAATTAAATCTCCAAAGCTTTTAATATATGGAGCAAGCATTTATCCACTCGAAGGCTGATAAAACATATAATACATTTGAGTTTCAGGAGCACACTTGGACTACAATCTGCTGTTGTGTTTTTTTTTGTTTTTTTTGTTTGTCTTTTTAATTCCAAGGCGGGTAAGTGCAGGGATGTTTGTTCAAGCACTCACTGACACCACTTTGAGATTCACGCTCCTCGTTTAAGTGAACATAATGGGCCTTAAGCTCTGGTAGACGCCACAGATGAGACTCTCGTGGACCTTGCCCATCTCGCTCCCTCTCACAAACACACACTCTTCTCGCTAGTGAAAGATTCATTAGTGCGAGGATGCAGAGATCAGCAAGATTGGAGTGGAAGTTGCTTCATATTTAACAGTCTCGGGGAGAGAGCCGGTTCTTGTGGTCCAATAGCATGCAATTTTCATCAAAGTAATGGGAGATGATGTCTTAGATGCTCGGAGCACTGTGCCGGAGGTGAAATCAAGCATTTCATTGCCCTGCTCTGAGCACTTACTATTTACTTTTATGATTGTTTCCTTGTCTACATAAATCGACAGGGAATTCATCTATGCTACGCAAGGAGGCGAGAGTAGGTGGTTGACAGAGCAAAAAACAGTAGCTTGAAGATATTTATCAGCTGACTTTGAATGACAGAATCGCAGTTTCTTCATGCAACAAATGTGACAAACCTCACCAAGACGTCCATTTAAGTAATGGTTTCTAATGAAGCTCTTTTTTATTTGATTCTTCTTAGATATTAAACTTTCACAGTCTGTCAGTTACAAGTGCCATGCAGGTTTTCAAATAAGAAAAAAAAATGTGTATGTTAAGAAGAGAAACCCATTATCTTAATTATTTTGTCACATTTTCTGTGTAAATGTAGTCCACAATTAAACATAACATTCCCTGATAATTAATGTTCCCAGTCTAAGCACTTTATCAACTTTCTGCTGGAAATTCACTGCCCTTATGGAGACAAAACAGCATTTTAAATGCCTCCCTTCTTTCATTGCCGTACTGTAAAATTCTCTTGATTCTGACGGATACTGTCAAGTTAGGAAATAATGCATGAAATGTTCGCCCAAAAGCTGCCACTTCCACAAGTAAAGCCAATTCCACTGAACCTGCCTAAAAAGATGTTGCCTCAGCTGACAAAGTAAGAATGGGCTTTGACAGTGACAGGTTAAGATTACTTGTGTTCATCTTGCAACCAGCTTGCTTTACTCTCACAAGAGACCGCTTTTGACCCAGTTAAGGAAAGTACTATACTCTACCCTTGTGCAGAAGCCTGGCTGCAGCAGACAGAATTACCTTTGGAGAAATATCTGCAGGGGAAAAAAACAAAAATCAGTTATTTGTTTACTGTTTGGTGCTTACTGGACAATATGTGGTAGACAGCAGAAAAAGATACCGTATCTAATCCAAGCATAATTTCCTTTATTACTTTTGTGCAGTGGTTGAATGTAACCAAGTACTCTTCTTAAGTACAAATTTTAGGTATTTGTACTTTTAGTGTTTCCATTTCATGCTACCTTACACTTTTACTCCACGATATTTCATTTATCTGACAGCTGTAGTTACTAGTTATTTTTCAGATTAAGATTTTAAGTACAGCAATATATTATAAGCTTTTAAAACGCAGTCTACTGTCATATAGTAAATCAGTGGTTCCCAAACCTTTTGGCTTCTGACACCTTAGTAAAAAAGCAGTGTCTGGCTGGCTTTCAGATGTCTATGAGTTGTTAGTGGTTCCACAAAAAAGAGATTCTCCCTCTAAACTTCTCACATGGTTTCATGAAATAATTGTTGAAGGCCAGAGCTTTGTTTTTTCTTCTTTCCCCTCCCATTAATCATCAAACAACCCCTCAGACTTTATCTTGTGACCCTTTAAGTGGGAATCATTGGACTAAACTAGCTAACTGTACATAAAGTAGTTAAAACCAGCTCCAATTTGAGCAGCTACAACAGTAAAATGTTGCTATAACATAGATGCATCTGTATTAACAACCTAATAATGTCAGAGTAATAGGTCAGTCACAGGAGCCGTCTTTCTCCAGAACAAGTCCTCTAACTTTGGATACAAAGAGTATCAAAAGGTTAATTATGCTGATTATACTTATACCCTTGAGTGGGATTTTGAATGTAGGATTTACACTTGTAATAGAGTACTTCTACATTGTTGTAGTGGTAGTGTCTCTTGAATCTGAGTACTTCTTCCACTACTGCACTTGTGTTTTACTGTTCAGTCATCTCCAGTTTATGGTGTCTAGAAAGTGTTAAAATAGGCTGTCCAAATAATAGGCACCTAGTAATATATATATATATTTTTTTTAAAGTCCATGTATGATATGAAAATCAAAAAAATAAATAAATAAATAAATAAGTAATTGTCTGAAAGATGAAGATGTATGAAGATGTACATTTTCTGCTCTGCTTGTAAATGTCGAGATATTTCAGGATACCTGGCAATTGACAGGTTGGCCTTTCTATTCTTGCATTTTTGTCCCAATGCCTAGGTGAGCCACACGCCTATAGATCAGCAGTACAGTTAGCTTGTACAGATTGTTCCAAGTAGCCGACTTTTCGATGACCTGTCGCTGGAGTAGTGAGTAGTTTGTACCCCGTCAAACTTGAGCTGGCCCTAAACAATGTCAACATTTCCTATGCAAGAGGGTCAAGCAGAAGGCACTTGTTGTACTGAGGCAATTAGCAGAAAACATTCTCCACCACATTCGAATTAGTTTAGAGAAAGCTGATTTTAAAAACTGTCAGGGAGTCTGCGGGCAAAGAATATCCACCAACTTTTTTGCACATCAGACCTGTTGATGCCACATGTTGAAACATTTCTATCAAATGTTAATTGGGAAATAAAAATTACAGACCAAAATTTGTCAAGGGAGCCAGCGGCTTATTAGTGTGTCTAAGCGACAATGATGCCTATTTACATGACTACCGAGAGCTCCAAAAAAATAGTCCCAACTATACGATGACAGCACAGCAGTAGGAACTGGGTTAATCTGCTACTGTATACATTTATAATATACACTAATTAAAAAAGGTTTATACAGCCATGACCCCGTTTACCATGGCCATTTCTGTTGAAGTCACGTTTTGAAACAATGACACGGAAATGTTCCCGCCATAGGTCAGAAATATTATGCAGGCTATGAATTTGATTTTAAACCACGTTAAGAGTTTATGGAGTCAATGAAAAACGTTAAGCTTTTTATAATCCAGGCTCTTTGAGGACAGCAGCCACTTTCCTGAGAAGAATGGTGAGTTTCTAGTTTGGCTAGGTATAGCCATACCATTAGTCATCCATATTAGAATAATGTCTACTATGTGATTGAAAAAAGTTGACCAAAGCCTGCCATGCAACTGTCATTAAAGCTATAGGTTTTATTTACTACTTTTTGGCCTCTAGCATAGGGAATTTCTTATACCAGTACATCAACCTCTCTCATTCGGACATCATTTCAGGTGGTAGTGATATAGATCTTCTACCTCCAGAGAGAAACCTTTTCATCTCTGACTGTCCATCTCGTTTTTCTCCCACTATTTCGACATTGGTTTTTTACTGTTTTTTGCAGTGGGTTACTTCACCGAAACAACAGTCAATCAGATGCAGCTCTCACATTAGAAAATCCCAAAGCTGATCTGTGTGGGTTTTTAAAGATAATCGCATGCTGGTTTTATGGTCCGACATCTGGGACCTCCCAGTCAGTTTGCAGACAACTGTACATTTGCATTTTATTTCATAACAAAATCAGACCAGAACAACACTAAACGAAGAGGATGGGGATCTAGTTGCTTTTTGCTTTTAATACCAGGCTAACTAGACACAACGTTCATGTACAATACATTCCCTTAGTGGCAACTAAAAGGACACTTGATATTTCCAGTTTCCCCCATATTGGAAAGGTTAATGCCCAATATGGCCAATATCACTGACTCAAAACACAGGTGACAAGACAAATTAATAAGCTGACTTTGGAGTCACGTCAAGAAAAATCCACTTTGTCCATTATTTTGGTTTATGACCAATTACCTGATAACCTAATGACTCTCCCATCGGCTTCAGCTGCACTTTGTGTATAGTGCTGTGAGCAAATGTGGGGCATGTCAGAACGGTAAACTAAGATGGTGAACATGGTAACCATTGTACCTGCTTAACATCAGTATTGTTCTTGTGAGCCGTTTAGCATGTAGCTAAGAGAGCTGCTTGTGTGTAAGTTCAGCCTCATAGAGCCACTAGCATAACTGTAGACTTTTATGTAAATATGACAAAACATACATGGATAGAATAATGGATAATGTATTGGTTAGTATTAGATGAGAACTGTTTTGCTTATTTTAGACCTTCTTGGTAAACCACAGTTTAGAATCAGCTGGTGTGGTGGTGCGAATTTGGAGTCTGGGGCTTTGAACTGCAATAGTTCAAATCGAAACACTATTTGTGCAGAAATATTAATAGTACAAACGTTTTTGATCTTAGTACTGGATATGTGATGGTTTAATATTATTAGGTTCACCTCCAAGCCTTAGTATTTCAATAATTCTCTTTTTAGTTTGTAACACTCCATTTCTTTTGCCCTTCCTGCTTCCTGTCATGAAATAGTCATTCCAAGCATAATTTATTTACTACAAATAAATAAGCTGAATTAGTTTAAATGAACAAGTATAAAATAAACAGTAACGAACCTCTGAATCAGAACTTTTTACTTTTCAAGAACCCCAGAGCTACTGCTGCATCAACAACCCATTTACACATTTTGTTTTTAACCCCAATTTGAAATGTTCTCTTTTTTTCTACAGGATATCTCTAGAGTTCAGAGAATTGTCACAGCCAGTAAATCACCCATGAATATCGGAGTAATGAGGAGAGAGAGCGGCACAGTTAAAGAGTGCCAGATGGAAAAGGTGAGCCCTTAGAGTAATTAAATTGTAATAGCCTTTGTGACCTGAGGGCCCGTATCCCTGTGGTTCATCTGTTCACCGAATTCATGCTGTCCCTCATCAGAAATCAAACAAGCCACTATTATTCCAAGTGTCTTCACGAGGGTCGATAACTGAAAAAACTTTAAGCAAGAACCACAACAAGTTTCAGCTTGATGATACATTCTTTAGTTGATAGTTTTTTACTCAGTTCAACTTTAACAGCTTTGTTAAAGTTTTGTTGAATGAGTTGTTATTGCAAATTACCAAGGGATTCCAATCTCACTGGTGCTAAAACAGGTAGATCAGTCCACATAAAGTTTAATAATCAAGTCGTTTATCTAACAAAATGCAAAATATTATTTTTGGGTGACTGTTTTTGAGGTTTAGACTGTTGGTCAGACAAAAGAGGTAATGTGAAAACGAACTCTCCTATTACCTCTATAAAACTAACATGATTGATGTGTAGTCCAGTGATTTCTGGCATGTCAAACATTGACAGATTATGGTAACAAGTAGTGGTAAAAGGACTTGTTTATTAATTGATCAGTTGATTGACAGAAAAATAAATCTGCAGCTATTCTGATAATCCCTTCCTTGAAATTAGTTTCTCAAAGGAGGTGGGATAAGCAATCACTGCTTCCTGCTCCGAAAATTCAAAGATTTAAACCTACATGTTTTGTGAGGTCACAGTGACCCTGACCTTTAACCTTTGGGCCACCAAATTCTATTCAGCTCATCCTTGAGTCCCAGTGAACGTCTGTGCCAAATTTGAAGAAACTGCCTCGAGGTGTTCCTGAGATATCGCAGTCATTAGAACGGGACGGACACACAACCCGAAAACAAAAACAACCCGACAGATCCATCAATAATGAAAATATGTGTTTATCTCAGCCTTAAATCTCACCAACGGTAATTCCACTAGAGCATTTTAACTGCAACTGCATGGAGTGCTGTAGTTGAAGCGAAGGTAGAATTTGCATGTTAACACTCACTTCGGAGAGGATTTCAATCACAGCGGCACGCGCCCAGTGCAAACATAGTTTTACGGTGAGGAGCTTCTTTGGAACATTTGAGGGAGTGGAGTGCCTCGCTGACTTTTTGAAAGCAGTTACTGAGCGGAGGAAAGTGAGAGACAGTAACTGACCTCTACTGTTAAGACTTTGTTTTTTTCTGAAGGACTTTGGTACCTTATAGTCACGGACTTGCTTCTCTAAGATTCAGGCAAGTGCGAGCAGTCGGCTCTCAAGGAGGCTCCGCACGAGCATCTCGAAACCTTGTCAAGACCAAGAAGATCTGACGAAAACAGGTGAAGCGCACGGGATCCGTTAAGGATTTTTGACAAGTGACTATCAAGAACTATTACAGATATAAGTTGATAGACGACTGGAGACAGGGGCAGTACAGAGGGATGCTACCCAAAGAGGAAATTACCCTCTGTGGAAAATATGTCAAAGAGATCGTTCCTTAATGAAATTGTGCCAAAAAAGTGTTGACTGGTGTCCCATAATTGATTATATAATTATTTGGCAGGCTTGTGAAAATCCTGCAGCAAGAAGGAGAAACGTTCTGATACAGATAAAAGGAGACATATTTGAAAGAGCGACTCAGGTATTGTGTTTGCTTGTGAACACCGCCACATCTCCCCCTGTCCTCTTCTCCCTGTAGGGTGGGAGGAAATGAAGAGAGACAGTTTGTACGAGTGTGTATAGCTTGCAGTGTGCGCTTTGAAAATGAAATGTGACAGGTCCACTTCAATCTCACCAGTGATTTGTTTTTCACAGACAAAGCTCATACCTAACTTATATATTAAGGTACACTGTATTTCATATTAAACGCACTGGGCTTGAGATCGTCTCACAGCGATGTGAGGCCTCCTGCGTTCGTCACTTGTCCCACGTGTGGTCAGACGCATCCAAATGCTCCAAACAAGTAATTCACAATTGATCCAGTAAGATTAGAGAGGAGTAATTCACGGACTTTGCAGCGACAATGTTTTGAAGCTATGTTTCGGCCCTAACAATCTGCTGCAGTGTTACATGAAAGCAAAATTATTACCATGGGTACAAAATGGCTTCAAGTTTATCACAGCAGGGGAGTGACTGACACTGCTTGTAGCCATACCTAAAATTCTGTGAAAGAAAAACACATCCTGCAGGGCTGCAGGCAATGATTATTTTAAGTGGTGATTATTTCATGATTAATTATTTAGTCTATAAAATGTCTATAAAAATGCTGAAAAATCTCAAGTTCTGAGAGCACAAGGTGACGCCTTGAAATTGGCTTGTTTTTTTTTTTTTCTGACCAACAGTCGAAAACCCAAGGGTGTTCAAATTTGACATGGTGCTGTAAAAGAAAAGAGAGAAAAGCAGCAGATCTTCACGAGAAGCAACAAAACGTCAGGCATTTTTGCTTTCGTAACTCGCTCGAACAAATACCAATCGTTCCATTATTAATTTTGTTGTTAATTAATGTCAGAAATAGAATGAGAAAGTTAATCGGATGATTTTATGGTTGTAGAGGTAGTAAATGAAATGCCCCGCGACTTTTATGTTAAAATTAAAAGGGCATATTCATGTCACTGATACGGGTCTATTCATCTGGTGTTGTCTTTGGACACACACAGCTGGGAAGTTGACGCGGGTTCCCAGCATGTGCTCTCTTGACTGCACTGAGATACTTTCCCCTCTGCTCCTATAGACTGGGGGCGACTGCTTCCAGAATCAGACGGAGTCGGCGGCTCCGGAAAGTAAAAAGCTACCAGACCCGCAGCAGGTGAGCATCACTTGAATTTATATGGAAATGACAACGGATGCAGACACTTCACTCGTCGCTCCAGTGAATTCTTGTTCTTCTTTGGCCCAATGAGAAATAACCAGTCGGTTAATTGGGGGAACAGTCTTAGAAGATACGACTGGTGTTTTTCTTAGCATCAGCAAATCCAATGAAAATTACAAATGAAACCATCTGTTAGTCTGTCTCTCAGTGCTTTATGATTTTCCTACCCTGTCCGTGACACAGGCCCATTTGTCCATACCGAGGATGTAAAATCTTCGGGTCACAAATAGGTGGTTTCGATTTTTTTTAAAAGGCTCGGTGATTTTCCAAACCAGCTGGGCACTGTGGTTTTTAGGAAACCTTACGCAAACAGGAGTATATCATGCATTTGTTGGGGACTGTTTTCTGCCGCCAATTAATTTGGTGCACTGCTGAGCATTTGCAGCACTATTGATGACGTGTATCCAGGACTCCGAATGAAATACACTGCCCCATGTTTATGGTAATGAAGAAACATGTCATCCAGTGCAAGTCACTGGCTAACGGATGTTTTCGTTTTTGGACCTTTTTGGCTCTGTTGCACCTGCAATATTAGCCTTGGGCTACACAGGGGAAATAGTAGGATTAGGTATTTTATTGGTTTTGGTCCTTTACATGAAAATTTGCCTTTTCAGTTGATTTGTTGAGATACAGAAAACAAAAGAAAATCATCAGCCTCATCCTCTAAGTAGCTCCCCCGTAGTAGTTTATAGCAATTTTCAGGCTGTTGGAGCTATGAAGAGAAATTACTGCATTACACAACAGTGTAAGGATCAAAATGTTGCAAAACAGCAGCAGCATGACAAGTCTGCTTTAAAAGACTTTGGAGATAGAGAGGCTACATCTAATAACCAAACAAAATGATTCAACCCTGCAACAAAATACGACACAAAGAAGTAAAAATAAAGCTCAGCAAACGATACAGCGCGGGGAAAAGACACACAACGCCTACATCACGTCAGGAAACCGATCAGGCGAAACCCAATATTCACTCGATGCCACTGTCACCTATGGTGTGCAGTATTCACTGCCATGCCACAGCCTATGCATAAGTGCCTCCCTCATCGTATGATTGAATTGAGTCACACCTGTTTGGCGGTGGCAGATGGTACAGCAAAACAATGCATCTCATTTCAATACAGTGCACTACTGTGTAACGGAGCGACTGTCTTGCATTCCAAGTGGCAGCGATCCATTTTTAGACACACAGACTATTTGCACAAGAATATTTCAAAAGAGATCTCAGCAAATGGGCAGATTTGACTTTGCCTATGTGTGTTTTTGCCCAGTGAGATATTCAGTGAGAGAGTCTGACGATCGCTTTTGTTTTTGTGTAATTCAACAGTGGACTGTGTCACTGATTCAAAGCAGAACAAAATAATGGTAGTCTGTTTTTGAAATGATGTCGTGAAATAGTTCCACATAATATGTTACATGTTAATGAAGGCAAAAGGAGTTTCCCAGAGGCATTTTGTGCTGTTCTGTATCAACACAAGCTGCATGAAATCTGTGTCAGCGAACAATGTACATTCTAAAAGATGATTTCTTTGATGTTCCAGTCTTTTTTTAAAAATATTACAGTTTCCTTTTAGGATCAGTAGCAAGAGATGCCTTGTAACGTCTCAGTTGGGCCGATGACTTTTCAGACGTGTTTTCAGTGTTGTTGTTTTTTTTTTTTTTTTTAATCTCATTAATTGGGAAATTTTCACATTGTGCTGCAGCAATGAATCTTCAATCGACTCTCTTTTCCCGCTGTCTGCTGGTATCCCACATGCACAGCACTTGCTATTCATGGTGTAGTAAACAAAATGATTAGTAATGATTTGGATTCTGGTCCCTGTGGGTCCGTCTGCATTAAAGTGGTCCCTATTCCTGTCACTACTGTGCCTCCATTATCTGTTCTCATGTTCGATTTGTGAGACCGGGAACCTGAGTGGCATCTCCCCCTGTGTTCAGATGTTTTTGGAAGAGAAGGCTATTCTCGTGGCCCTGCACTTGCTGTGTTTTTGTACAACACAAAGAAAGGTTTAAGGGAAATCCGAGCAACATCTGCACTTTTTAGCGTAGAGACGTATTGTATGATAAGCACTCATCTGTTCGCTCAGTCTCCTATGGCAGACTGATCGGACAAAGAGGCTCTCATCGACGTGGGCTGAACATCGAGAGCCTGACAGACCAACGCCAACACGTACTGTCAGCAGCATAGAGGAAAATAACACTGTCTCAGCCTGGTTAATATACTGTGTAAGCTTTAAAGCCACACTGTGCAATCTAACCCGCGTAGCATTTATTCGGCTGCTACCTGAGAGTCCATCATTAAGATTCTTCGACAGTTACAAGAGTTACAAGTTTTTTTCTGTTTCGTCTGAAGTCAAAAATATAACTTCATAACACTTCAGCAAACCCTGACAACAGAGCATATCTCTGAAGCACAGTGGCATCAGTATTGTTTCTCTCTGACATTCCTGAATTCATTAAAGAAAAAGGTGCAAGTGGAAGCGAAACAGCAGCTGGAACGTAAAACTCACAAAGGGCGAATGTGAGGAAAAGCTAAAAAATAAAAAATAAAAAATCAACTGAGTCAGATATGCAGTTGTTTGAAATCACCAATTATTAAAAAGAAAAGAAAAAACATGTTTCATATACAGTTAGGTACATAACATTTCCTCTGTACATCACCACAATTGATTTGAAATGAAGCCATCAAGATGTGTTTGAAGTGTGAATTTTCAGCTTTACTTCAAGGGGTTTAACAAAAATATCACATTAACCGTTTAGGAATTACAGCCATTTTTATACATTGTCCCTCATTTTCTGGCAAGGAAAGGAACGGCTCATGATCCAAAGCATAAAACATCATCTGTCAGGAGGCAGTGTTATTGCATGGGCATGTATGGCTGCCAATGGAACTGTGTCACTGGTGTTTATTGATGATGTGACTGCTGATAGAAGTAGCAGGATGAATTCTGAAGTCTATAGGGCTGTACTGTCTGCTCAGATTCAGCCAAAGGCTGCAAAACTGATAGGACAATACTTCACAGAACAGATGGGTAATGACCCATAACATACCGCCAAAGCAACCAGAGAGCTTCTCAAGGCAAATAAATTGCATGTTCTTCAATGGTCGAGTCAGTGACCTGACCTCAACCAAACTGAGCATGAGTTTCACTTAATGAAGGCAGAACTGAAGGCAGGAAGACCCACAAACAAACAGCAACTGAAGGCAGCTGCAGTAAAGGCCTGGCAAAGCATCTCGAGGGAGGAAACTCAGCATTTGGTGATGTCCATGGGTTTCAGACTTCAGGTGTTCATTGACTGCAAAGCATTTTTTTCCAAGTATTAAAATAAATCCTTATGTTAGTTTGTCCAATTACTTCTGAGCCTTTGAAAATGAGCAACTATGTCTAAAAATGGCTGTAATCCCATTAAACGGTTAATGCGATATTTTTCTTAAACCCCTTGAATTAAAGCTGAAAGTCCTCACTTCAGTCACATCTTGATGGCTTCGTTTTCAAATCCACTGTGGTGGTGGCACAGTCAAAATTAGGAAAATCGTGTCACTGTCCAAATACCTATGGCCCTAACTGTGCATAGGTGGCATTTGGTTTAGTAGATGACATATTCCAAGAAATAAAAGCACACTATCCGCTGCTGTGGCACAGTCAGTTAATTAGCTAGTTGGCGTGCACCCACATATTCACTGACACCCATAATAAAATTGGGCAGGGAAGTGGGTTCCTTCCTTTTAACTTTTTTTTTTTTTTTAACCATAGGATGAGAGTGCACAACAAAAATTGTCTATAGTACCACAAAAATGGTATTTATAAAGTTTTCTTTCTAACCATGCCATGAACCGTGCCATGAAAAACATGACAACATGAACCGAAATAAAGTCAAAATTGGATGTTGTCATATAAAGCAGCACATAAGTTGTTTTGTTTGTCAGATACTGTAGATTGTACATTTGCTTTAAATCACCTTGACTGCAGACATTGGTCGTGGCGCTACTGACAAAGCTGTTTCAAGTTTTTCCAAAAAAAATTTAAAAAATTAATTTAAAAAATAAAAGCAAAATCTCAAACCCACATCAGAGTGGGCTGCTACTGAGGTTGCCAAGAAGCCACAAGAGTGCATTAAGTGAGAAATTGAGTTTTTGAGTAGCAAGTCTCAGTCCCTGAATCACTTCTGTACCTACTCAAGTCAACGACGTACTTCTCTGTATTTTATTATTACGTGACGTCCACATCCTACGGTCAGATTCAGAGTTTACTGCTGTGCTCGCCTGAAAGTGATGGGATAAAGGGTAGAGGTGCATGATGCCTCTTTTTATTCGCTTTGCTTGAAGCCAGATGACAGCACTGTAACCCACTGCCGTGCAGCGTGATGTGTAGCTCGGTAATTTGCGAGCAGCCAGCAAGCCTTCCGGCATTCTCCAAAGTGACAATGGTACACACAAAACAGATGCTTTGCCCGGGAGAATTGGTTTCTAGTGCCTGTGCTTAAACATGTCGTTGCCAAAAATGATTCAGATTATTCAAACTACCAAAGAGGACTGCATTCTTTTAACGACATACATGAGAGCCCAATAATTTTATTTGTGAGAACAGCAGGATAAGATGGGAACACACATCCCCCAAAGAGACACGCTCTCTTAAAATGCAGTGTGTTTCGATGTGCCACTGACCTGTAAACAGACCCCTGTCAGTGTGTGTCTTCACAACCCTGAGAGCTGCTGGTTTTCCATCTCACCAGGTAGTTAACTGGATTCATCCTTAAGTGTAACTCATTTTCTCTATAGCTAGAATGAAAACCAGCTGGACTGTGTCACAGTCCATGAGCGCTACCCCCCCTAAAGTCAGCATTTTCAAAACCCGGTACATTATAACAGATTGACGAGGCTGTATTATCCATTACAATTTAGGAGTAAGAGTCATTTAAATCCACTTTTTTGAGTAAATTACATGTTCTGTCTTTTTATTTTATAATCACGCTTGTAACATACATCACATCAGTATTTATTTGCCTTCTTCCAAAGGCAAAGGCGTAAAGGTGCATGTTTAAGCAAAAACTGGGTTTTACGTTGCTCTTTAAACTTTACAAATTGTGTGCAACAACTACTCCTACTGTAACCTCAGCAGTCATTGAGCCCTAAGGAGTTTTCACCTCTGTAGTGGCTCGGGGCAGTGTTTACATTCAATAAAGCGCATGCGCAAGGGCCAGCAAGTGTTTACATCCACATCCTGCTGCTGGGTGCGATGGAGGTAAACAATACAGGATTTAAAACATTGCAATCGACTTCGCAAATGTTTGGATAGGGAAGAAAATGTCCTCTGTGTGTCTGTTAGACCTCAGGAATACACACATTATGCTTTGGTAGAATACAATGAATGCAAACTTTTGTTTACAAGATAACTCCGCAGGAAACTTTTAAATTTGTATAAACTGTTTTAGGGCAATTTTCTGCGCGACTTAGAAATTTCCGCTTAGAACTAACGTGTATTGCCCTAATGCTCTTATTAGCTATGGGATCTGTCCAACTAGGGAGGAGCAAACTGGCAGGGACACTATATTCACTTTTCCAGTCATCCTGTTTGGGGAGGATGAGAGGGTTCAGCCCAATAGCGGTCAGTCTTTCAAAGGCCGCGCCTTGATTTGGCTGCATCAACTGAAACGGAAGTCGTGTGGTGAGAATCCGGACTGAGAGAGGAATCAATAATAATTGCAGTGCAATAATTGCATCACTATTATCTTTAAATAACAAAAATAGGTTTTTCTTTGTATCCCACAGATATTAAGGAGTATTTCCTGCCCAGATTACAGACCACCACGTCAACTGTGGCATATTATGGTGTAAGTCTTGCTCATTAAGAATCTTTGTCTTCTGAACCTAACAGCAAAGGAGCCAAGCGCAGACTGGAAAATTCAGCACAAAGCTCTCAGACGGCAGCGAGGAGGCAGAGGGAGGCAGCAGCAAAAAGACAAAGCCACAGAAATACAACTGAGCGGACGGCACACCATCCAAAATGCAGAGCTCCTGCATTGCCTGAGGGATCTTTCGAAAGAGCACACTCTTACGCACTCTCACACACACACACACACACACACACACACGCAAAGACACGCATTTTTAAACACTCACACACATACAGCTGCACATACCGCATATCTGCATTGTTTGCAAAAGCTGAGACACTGGAATTGTCAAATTTTGAAACTGTCATCTGAAAAACCTCCATAGTAAAATGGCATGCATTCTAGAAGTTCTTTTTGAAAAGGTAGCACTGGCACTGGTAACCTGTTTTATGATTGTTCATTTGTTGTTTACTTATCTGAGTTTTATTCTAAGTGAGGACACTGCTTTCTAAATGTGTGATCTTTCTAGAAAAATCCCTTTGCACTGGTGAGTGTGTGACACTGTATCCTGTGATAAGTATAAATCAATCGACCAAAAAAATAAAATAAAATAAAATTAAAAAAAATAAAAAAAATACACTCCTATTACTACTACTACTACTACCACCCAACTTAGAATATTGTTTGTCACTCACCGTAGCAAGGTTAATTTACTCCCTCCACATTTTGAAGTATAGAGGCTCAAGTTGGCTGGCCAACTGTTCAACGTTTAATATTTCAGCACTCTTTCTGCCTTTAACACTCCAGAGGCAAAGAGCCAAAGACTCACAATGGGTCGTCTCCCTGAGAATGTGCCATGCACTGAGTAGTAACTCTTAGCTACATGTATCTGTGTTATCTGACCTTTCTGTGTCCTTTCAATAAACTGTAATTTTCAGTAAATGTGTGAAGAATAAATGGTTATTCGTGGGAAAGAAATGAGTGAGCATGTTTGTGATCAGCAGAGGAAAAGGTTGCACGGTGCAAAGACCCATCGCAATTTACCCTGAAAATTAAATGTCATACACCATTAGAAGAGGTTGCTAGGGAGGCACTGACGCACAAGGTCAAAATTTGTATTTTCTAAAAAGAGCAATTATTCATCACGTAGTTTTAAAATTTGACTTGGAAAATTATTAAAAAAAGAGGAAGGTCACAGCCTGACCTTCCTGTCCTTGCAAACTGCAAATCCAGCTTCTTTTAACTGAGTCCTTCTAGATATTCTGTGACCAGGTCTACGAATCTTCTTACAAAAGTTCTAGAAATGATTAAAGAAGATTTCTTCGTCACTTTTATGCTTGATTAAAGTCTTATTTGATCACTGACAGACGCTTCTAAATTTGCTGCCTCTGTACATTTGCTGTACAAGGTTGACACCAGCCAAATGCGGCCTTTCAACTGATATGCCGTGTCTTATCAATTAAAGCGGTGAGTATTTCTTCGATGAATCGAGAAAACTTTGGTCTAAAGATTGGTCACCAAAGAAAAATATATGTACATTATGTATATGTATGTGTGTGTGTGTGTGTGCGTCTAAGAGGATGGTAAATTGAATGTCTTTGGACTGTTGTTTGGATATTTTAATGGACATTATTCACATTTATATATCACAAATTTGAAGAATGTCCATTACATTATCCAAACAACATTTACCATCCTCTTCGACAAGTAAAAGCCAAAAATTCTAATTTGAGAAGCTGGAAACTGACTTAAACTTTAATTGACTTGATCAGTTAGTTATCAAAATAGCGGTTGATTAATTTTCTGTTGATCAACCACTAGATGAATTGACTAATCGTTGCAGGTCTGGTGTCCAAGTTTATCAACTTTTTGATTAAAATTGTGAGTAAACAAGTATTATTGCTAAACTGTATTTAACCACATTGATGTAACACAATGATTTTTTACACTTGACGTTTGCTGCAAAAGAAATGCTATAGCATTTTGGGATCATGATCACAAGTATGACTGTAAAAGGTGTGTTCAGACTGAACACAAAGCAGATTTCAGAGTTGGCCTGAATTTTTATAAAGCCAATGCAAAGTGGATGAAAATTGGCCCTTTAAGGCACAAACTGAGGCACTGATGTAAGTTAAAATGGTTTCAAATTGAGCCCAAAAATTGTGCTTATGCCAAGGCTGAGTTAATTTACTTAATGAATATAGAGCGGGAAGAAATAGACAAGAAATTGGAGGAAGTCGAAAGACCTGGAGTTTCGACATCAGAGTCTGAGCAGACACACGATGAACACGGGTGAATAAACACGCAAATCAAAAAACGCTTCAGCGGTCAAATTCACGCTAGAATACCCATCTGTCTCCAGCTACACTGTAGAGGGCTGTCATCAACATATTGCTACAATGTTATGGAAATATGTAGAGTAAGCTTCGTCACAGTCGGCACTTCAATACTTGATCCAGATTTTGATTGACATCACTCTCACATGTGTGGTCCATTGCTGAGCGTGAAAAACTTCAGTGGCTCCTCCCTGGGTTTTGGTAACTACTGACTGCTTTTGGCAGCTTTGTGTTCTCAGCGTCCCCCTTCATGTGACATTTGGTGCAGTCAATGGTTCCAAGAGTTGTGCACCTGCTGGAAAATGTTAGGCGACAGGTGCACAACTCTATTTTAAGGCCCATAATCCGTCTTTTTTGCAAGTTTGAGAGCCTCCTCCGGGTCGGGTCTAAGTCTTGCTGAGAAGCAAACAAAAGGGCCTGTCGCCAGGATTTGTGGACCCTTGACGGATCCTGCAGATGCTTCCATTAAACCTCGGAGCTGCAAGTGGGCAATGCGATGGGGGAAGAAAAGTGGTCGAGCTTGCCATAAAAAAGGTACGCAGACTTGGGATGTGATCAAAGTGACTGAGATTTTTTCATGCCATGTTCATTTTATTGTTTCCAATTCACTGTTTGTGGAAATGTTGTATTTTTTGGGGACAATTACTCAGACTTAATGTCTAGCTGAGCTACACAAGAGACCTGTTTTAAAATGCGCCGAGGCAATGGGAAAATGGTTTCTGTTTAGTCTGAATGCAAAACAATGTGTATTGTTAAGTTAACGCTATTCATTTTAGGGTGATTCTCTTTACTATTTTGAAGAGACAGGACCCAGGAGTGGTTCTCCTTACACAATACTAAATACTAAATAGGAATCAAAACCTGCACAGTGTCAGCATTAAGAAGCATACTTGAGATTAAAGCAGTCTTTTTAGCTTGTTAAGCTTAATTCGGTCAAACAGTGTCATGGAGACCTGGGAACAAACGACTTGGATCTAAATGAGTAATAGGGACACAAATATTTGGACTCGCTCCAATATTGAGCAAGAACGGTATAACTGGCAACCGCGAAATGGCTGCAATGTTAATGCTGACACTATGCAGGAGTCCATTACCTTGTTACCTTTTCACTTTGAGCACATCCCAAGTCTGTGAACCTTTATAGCAAGTTTGACCACCTTTTCTTCCCCCATCGCATTGCCCACTTGCAGCTCCGAGGTTTAATGGCAGCATCTGCAGGATCCGCCACAGGTCTACAAATCCTGGCGACAGGCCCTTGGTTTGCTTCTCAGCAAGACTTAGACCCGACCCGGAGGCGGCTCTCAAACTTGCAGAAAAGGGGAATTTGTCCACTCCGAAGTACATTCACTAAAACTGCTTGTTTTTGTCACTGACAGGTTCGCTTTGTCTGACAACACTATGGATAGGATTCCTAAAGAGAGAGACGTGTGTCTAACATGTAACAGAAGTGTCGCCCTGAAATCTCACGGGACTGGAGTTGTTGCAGGAAGACAACAGGTGAGTGAGAGTTAGAGAGGGAGAGCCTCCGGGGAAGAGTGGAGTAACTTTACAGAGCAGAAGTACATAAAGCTTAGCTCACCGTTATTTTTAAAAAAAAAAAAAAGGTTTGTGTTTGCGCGTTTTCGAAACGTGGCGACAAAATGACACGAAACGCTTCACAAAGCTTTCACATTTGGGGGACAAGGAGACGCTGACGCTGTGGCTAGTTGTGCTACAAATGGCTGAAAACACTCCGTGTTTGCAGTGACCGTTTCGAGCAGGATGACTGCTGCCATTGGAGCAGGAGAAGAAATCCTACACCAAAGCACGTTCTTCCTGAAGATGAAACGCTGTTCCAAGAGCGGAGAGACGGGGTGGAGGTAATGTTATTCAATCCCTCAGTAAGCCAGTAGCACGTACACAGTATCAACTGAGTCATGACTGCTGATAAAACCCTTATATAGATCCACTTCCCCCTTTTCAGCAGTTGACATTCATGACATTCAGGTGATATCAAGGAGATTAGATCATCTGGGTAATGGTCTTGAAAAAGTGTGTGCGTAGTGTAAAAAAAGTCATATTTATGCTTACTGTTATAGGACCTAACGTTACAAGACTGTTTCTATGCCAAAATTTGCATATCCTATACAATAGGATATGCAATCATCATAGCCAAAAATGATGATGGTAGTTAATACTGATAATTATCATTATTACTGATAAAATTTTCCATAAATTATTTTTTAAAAATCACATTAGGAGCAAAAACGTTTTTAGCCCTATTAATCATTTAGACCCAAAATGATGGGAAAAAATAGGGCCCAGGTTTAAAAATACTGGAATTATCCTTTAAACAAAACTATCATATTACACACACTGGGACTGTCACTTTATATTCAAAACTCAAACAACCTATCAAGTGAGGAAAATAATGTATTATTCTGTCTGTAATGATCCATCCAGGCTCGAAATGTACAGAATAACTACAACAGGCCAAGCCTTCACTCTGATCTATTCAAAGTCCTATAGCCGTTCTCATCCCTATCGCAAAACGGAGGAAACTAGCGAGCAGCGCTGAATGGACGATCACAACAGCAAAGCACTTGAGAAGTAATGCGTGCAAGCATTTTTCCTTGTACAACACAAAGATGACAGAAATCATGGATACAGATAAAGGTTTTTTACCAACTGCTTTGCAAAATGCCAACTGCTTTTCAGTAACACTCCCATAAACAAGAAACTGCTCTCTCAACAGTTTGTCGTGTGAATTCCTTTAGATAAGTATGGTAGTTTTTTGAAAAACAATCTAATATCATGCAGCCTTTAACAAGCACCATTTCCCACAGGCACTAGACAGTCGAGGCTCGGCAGAAGAGATGAGTCCATGAGCGGGTCGAGGCGTCACAGCGAGCTGAGACCAATAGATGTAATAAACAGCAGGATGGAGGCAGTGGACGCTGTAGACGTTTTTAGATTCCAGAGATTACAACTAGAAAGCTTAGTGAGTTTTATGAACACGGATGAAACCGGCGTCGGTGCTACCGCAGGAGCTGTAGTTTTTCGGATGCTAAGAATAAACCGTTGATTAACTTTGTTAAAATCACGAAGGTTTCAACTTCTAATAGCCAGTGCTGTAGTGGTCGAAACGTGGAAAGGAGTCCAGAGGAACACGCTTCCTGAATGAGAGATCGCATTACGTTACAGAAGCTAAATCGAATGGATGCCAGCGCCGACGTGACGTCGTGGCTCTGGCTCGCCATGGTCTGCTGCTGCTGGTATGAGGAACTGCAAATGCTAAGCTCTCCTCTAAACAGGGGTCATGGTTATGAACTGTTTTAAATGAATTGAGTAAAATATCTTTACAAATTAAACAACAAGGACTTGGAATCAAAAGGAAAAGTATGCAAGGCCAGTGGCAACCATGCAGCTTCTTCATATGACTAATAATGGAGCCTTTGATATCTTTCAAGAATAATAAAATGAATAGCACTGTGGTAAAGGGTTTAGGTGTAATGTCGGCAGCGTGAGCATACAATCTCCATAATCCAACGTAGATAGTACAGTGGACTATATGGTTGTTGTTTTTTTCGGTTTTTAAAAAGGAGAAATAAGTTGTTTCTTCTGTATTTTGAGTCCTGCTCAAACTGTCTGTCACCCCTGAATTTCAAGTACATCATTTAGAAAATGTTCAGAAATAAATGCAAATGAACCAATTTTGAAATAACCACAATAGTTAATAAAACGTCCAAGGTTACTGAAAAAAGACTTGCATAATAGTAAAATACTGCAAACAAAATATACCTCAGGCACAATTATTGGCAACCTTTTGATGAATTTAAATTAGTCCCTCAAACAAAATAAAAAAGACCAATAAGACTCATCTATCCTTAATTTTCGCATTACCTGAATTAACCAATGAATGACGGTTTTACTGTATAAAAAGTGGCTGATCGTCTCCGTTTTTCACAGTGCCGAAGACAACAGAGCTGTCTGAGAGCATCAGAAATGCTATTATCAAAAAAAACCCCCAAAAAAACCAACATAACAATTCAAAAGGCCACGAGGCAATCGCCAAAGATCTTGAAATCCCTGTTTCAGCAGCTTGTAATGTCGTCAAGAAGTTTCACAGTCATAAAACTGTTAATATGCTTTCAGGATGTGGTGCTAAGAAGAAACTCAAAGAGGGATGTCTGCAAAGATCGATGCGGGTTACGGCAAAAAACCCCACGCACAAAACTAGGTTTGAGGCGAATGTCTCGGGTCTTTCAGCAGGACAATGACCCAGAGCACGCATTGCAGCAGCACAAACGAATGGTTGAAAAGGAAAAGATGGACTGTTTTAAACTGGCCATGATGGGTCCTGACCTGGACCCCACTGAAGACCACTGGAGAGGGTGTGACCTGAAACACGCACGAACGACTGCAAAATCTTTATCGGGCGCACACAAGTGTGTCTTGATTGCCCACTTCATCTGCTCTTTTATGCACAGCTCTTAAAGCTCAGCTTGCTAATGCGCTGAGAGCGTAAATGATTTTAATGAGGTGGAGGGTTATAACATAAGAGCTGCTTTGCACTCCCGTCAATTCTGAAAGGTCTGGGAAACAAACCTGGGTCAAAAAGCCGGCACAGATAAGTTTTTTTTTTTTTTTTTTTTTCCAAGCAGATATATTAAACCTGTGCTGAGTACCAGATTAAGGACCACATAAGCACAAGTCCAGTGGCGGGTGGTTAGATGTCAGTCCCAGATAAGAACTGACTTTGACCTTTAATATTCTCCTGTGATTTTCTAGCACTCGTTGGTGCCAGGACCCCTTGCTTGGGAAACACCACCCACTTGGCACCTAATTAGCCTTCAGCAGTGGGAAACTATTTACATTTACAAATGTCTAACCCCCAGGTGTTTAAATGTGTTCATTTTCATATATTTAATCAAGAGCTACAACCAATTAAACAGAATTCAAAATAACAACAACAACAACACAGGTCTTTTTTTTTTTTGAGGCTGCTGATTTTGTCAAATTCAGACGTCCGTTCTTGTGCAGTCTCACCATTTGTGGGATATTTTCTAACTAACATCGAAACCTAAAAGCTGTTTTCCCCAAAGAAGTTAGTTTGTAAAAATTTCACCCCTAACACAGGGCTGGATCATCTAATAATTTACCGTATGAACGCAAACACAGAGTTTCTCTGCTCTGATATTACAAGAGACATTACAATATTGACACATTTGGCCACCATTCAGCCTACTATACAGTATATATGCATTTTTTTTTAAGTCACAGTAGATAACTGCAACATTATTTTGAGCAGAGCCCCTTGCCTCGTCCCGAAAGACAATAAAATATAATCAGACAAAGCAAATCCAACCGATCTGTCAGCCATCTCTTTAACTTGCTGACCTAACGGTTTTTTGATCTTGTCCCATATCTATTTGAGGTATGATGTCACTTCAATCCATGTCTACTACCCTGTTTTTGCAAATATCAGCAGTTTCCCGCTCCCTACACTCCTTCCTGACCTACCGTAAAACGTCTTTTAACACCATCCTTTAATGTCAAGGAGAAAATGGCACTTTTCAGGGTCAGTCATCGTTCAGCGTACTGCAAACGCTGACGATTCTCCCCTCTGTTCTGATTTGACAAGCGTTTAAGCTACATATTATGTGCGACCTTTTATTGTTCAGAATCCACTTTGTCTCGGATTTGAAATTCCGATCGAGGCTGCCGCCACTAGAGGCCAGGTTCTGCTCTGCACTTTGTATCTTAAGAATTGTTGCCGTAAATATGAGAGACACAGCGTAAACACACCCTACCATGTCTGCACTGTCTTATTCATGCAAAAGCATTCATTTCGCATACACTGACCGGACAACAACGTACAGCTACAAATGGAGGAACACGCTTGAGTGACAGTGACGTGCATGTTGTGTCCTGCAGAGTCCTTCTGGTCTACGGGACACCAGTGGTGCTGCCCTCGATGCTTCCACCCTCGTTTTGTCACATAAAACTGGTTCCACTAAACAGCCGCTGAAGCAAACTCTGGTGTATTTCAACAGAACAAACTACCCGTACTTCATCATTTGAGAGATAAAATACAGATAAAATAAAAATAGTTAGAGGATAAAAGACACAGCAAATAGTGGTGTTATGATGCTTTAAATGCTGGTGGGAGGTTTGAAACCCAGGACCAATGTAGAGTAGAGCTAGACCGATAAATCAGCCGATGTTAGCTTGTTTCAGATATGTCGGTAGTGGTGTAAGCATCGGCTGCTAAGTGGCAAGAAACCGCATTACACAAAGTCCAAACAAGATTTGATGTCATGTAGAAGCAGCGTCACCAGTGTCCACCGCAGAACACCGATAAGTTGATCTTTCAATTGTAAAAAGTCCCACTTAGTTGATATCCTGGTCACAATTCTTAAAAAAAACAAAACTATTCAAGGGATCTGTATCAAGATTGTGGGTTATGTCATGTGTTTATATTTAAAAAAAAATTACCATCAGCTGATATATTGTTATCGGATCTCCATCAACCTAAAAAATTCAGTATCGGTATGGATTTTGTGCCTTTTATGAAACCTTTATTTAACCATTTAAGATGTTCTAATGAGACACCAGACGGCCACCCGAGTGCCTCTTTGATCAGCCCCTTTGGTCAATTAAATGCCCAAACGCCCATCTGCTGAGCCTAAGCGCCCATCTGGATTGGCCCTTTGGGCAAATATGAACAATGAATGCTTTTATTTTTTTTTATTTTTTTTTATTTTTATATTTTTCCTCTCCTCCTCCCTCATATTTGCAACCTGTCTCATTCAGGACTTCCAAGACAAAGAAACATGAAACCAATACAGAAATAGTTATCATGCACTACACTTAAATACTTGCTAGCGCTGTGAAGCACTGTCAACAGGTACATACCGCCTGCGCCTTGATGCCTTCCAATGTGGGCTTTAAAAAAAAAAAAAAAATTTTTCATCAAGCATCCCTCACAACTTTCCAAAGTGAATCTTACTTGATCCTTTCCATACGCTCCGTGTTTTATCGGCATCTTTTGTGTTCATTCTGTAGTCACCATCGGGAATGCTGTCAAAGCACGCAAGCCTCAACAACTACTTTTTTTTTTTTTTACCTGTATGAAACTTTGCCAATGTAAACAATTGCATCATAAGACTGAATAAGAGTCATAGATTGCGGATACTAATTTGACTTAGTGATTATACCACTCACATTCTGGTTCCCTACCGTAGTTCTCATTTCAAAGCAGACCAGTAAGTGAGGCCTGGTATTGTTCAAACACGCACTTTTACATCCTTGAGAAATTCGGAGGCAAGCACTTTTTCTCAATTAATGTAAAACGGCCGCTGTCACAAAGCGAGGTTTTCTTTTCAAATTAGCTCTGACAGGAAAAAAGAAATAGAATTGTAATTAATAGGCACGTATGTGTCAGACTGTTAAGCACTCAACCCTGATGGTGTGTTGCATTCATTCATATAAATACAGTAATTCATTTATTTTAGCAGAACATGCAGTGACTTCTCAGAGAACAGCTTGTTCCTGCTCGTAGACCTGAAGCCGGTAAAAACCTTTTCACCTGTTGTGGTCGGGAGAGAGAAGTGGGACATAGTGTATTAGAGAAGATCTGCACTTCCATTACTGCATTTATACAGATACATTTGTACCACGACTGAAAAATGACAAGATGAGAAAGAATTAAGGAAAACTTACTCATTAAACATAAACAAAGGAAATGATTTAAAAACAAGGTCACTGAAGGTAAAATTGAAAAAAATAAAAATCTGAGGCAAATGAATGCTTCAACACAAGGACATTACGTAAGGTGGGACAATTATCAACCTCATTTAGTGATCAAAGAATTGCAACAACTTTGACAGCTTTCTGGCACAGCTGCTATTGATTAAGCTTTTTCAAGGTTTTACTGCTTTAAGGCACAAAATGACATGAAAATATATCTGCCCAGGGTTGTTGGATCATACCGAGTAAGATTTTTGGCTTACAAAACTTGTTTTTCCAGACTTTACACTGCTTTGAAATCCAAACTAAACTCTCTGTCCCCTGAAGTTTGACACTATTATTCTCTAAAGGGTTGCATTTTACTGGCATAAAGATAGAAGATGTGGCTGAAGGCCAGTGACTGTACTTTTAATGCAGTTTTTAAAGCCAAAAAAAAAAAAAGACAAATGGCAAATAATGATTGATTTCATTAGAGACTGAACTGGCTGTGTTTTTGTTTGTTTGTTTGTTTGTTTTTTATATTTATGATCATAAAATGTCAGGGAAGAGAAAAAATCCTAATCCAATCCAATCCAAAACCCAAAGATGTTCAATTTACTACCATATATGATAAAGACAAGCTTGAATCAGCAAACGTTCTGTCGATCCACTAATTCATCGGGATCCCAGTATGTACCTGATCACGTAATGTTTCTGCCCTATGATTAGCAAGCTTTCACTCGGACACCCTTAAGTACAGACCGCGATAAGATGCAGTTGCAATTCTTCATACGCAGAGGGACCAGCTGCTAGATAGTGCTCTCAAAAGGCTGCAAAAAGGTCCGGCTCTCAATAAAAATATCCTACAGTCGGGCACTCGCTGAGAGCAGGCAGAATATTTTTAGTGAATAACGCCACTGATGTTTGGATGAATGTTACATTTCACTAATAGCAGACTTTCTCCAAAGACTGGATTTAAAAATAGGCTGCGGCTAAAACACCACTTTTTGAATAATTTACAAACATATACAGACATTTGTTGAAAAGTGTGCACCTCTATCTTAGAGGCTCCGAAAATGCTCATTAAACCCCTCAGCCATCCCAAAGCTGTAACAACTCTCAACTCTCTCATTAACGCTCTCGCCATGAAAATACATCGTGCAGCGGCCACGGCTCTAGGTGACCTTCACTGTCCTGGTGCGAAGAAAAACACCGTAATGGTCAAACGCTTCTCTCTCCTCTCTCAAGCCAGTTAGCAGTTCCAGAGCAAAAGACACCTCACACAAAGGCCACTGTACACAAGGTCCAGGTGGGATTTAACACCTCAGTGAAGATGCACACCCTAATTTTTATATAAAGTTCTTACTATATGTTGAGGAGACTAATACATTAGTCAGCAAGGATTTATTTTTACCGTAGGTCTATTAATAACTACATTACGATCACAGAAACAGGGAAGTATCGCTTTAATATTTCATAGGTGCAGCCCAATAAAGATTTTCAGAAAGTTTTACTAAGCAGCAGCCCCCTGACACTGTGTGCCTTCTGTGTACAAAACTGTCTTCACTGTGCAGCTGCAAGCATGCATTTGCATTATATAATACAAAAGCTATTTGCTAGTGAAAAAAAATGTCTGGAGAGAACCCCGTGCAGAGTGCTGGGTACAAAGAATAATTGTTTCTTAAAAAGTGCTGAATTTATGCTGCTCCATGCTCCGACATATTTGGCAACCCGACAAAACTCTCCTAGGTTTCAATTTAAAAAAAACTAATAATCAGCATTACTGTACATGACGGCAAACCTAGTATCTACACGTTGTTCCATGGAAAAGGGTATACAAAGACCGCTTAATGCAAAAAGAAACCTAAGTGGGGAACAACAGCATTCAACACTTTTAGCACTACATTTGACTCTGAAGGGTTAAGAATTCAAGGATTGATGTTTCAGCATGACAGGCGCCTCCTTCAGAGCTGTCCGGGATTTTTTTTCTATCATAATGGTCTATTGAGGACAATACAAACCATTTCTTAGGCTGATTAGACACCTCAGGACCGTGTCGTGTGTAAAGACTGCGTCCGATTGACATCTCTTTGACCCGTCTGCTAGTTTTGTTGAACCTGTTTAGGTTGGGAGAAGTTACTCCTTTATCACTTGTATTGCTAAGGGTATTTGTATTGAAGTTTGGCAACCTCATGTAATTCCAATTTATCTCCGCCTAACTTCAAACTGAGCAGAGGCTTAATCAGACGGAATAAGTGGAAACCCCTGCGTTTCAAATTTAAAGGCAGAGGAACAACTCCTGAGATAAAATACCTGCATCTTTGAATCTAGACGTGTCGAGTCACCAGCCCTGTCTGGCATTTGTTGCTGGGCAGGTATTGTGCACTTGGTTTATCAGAGCTTGTTTGTGAAAACAGCTGACCGCTGCTGCTGAAAACACAGCTAATGAACGTAGACCAGCTGAACCATACAGTAAATGTGCCATAAAACCAAAACCTTGAGACAAAAGAGGCTAAAAAGACGAATGTACTCTGCGATATCTATAACCTGAAAGGGTAGAGCAGATTTTAAACTGTTGAAGAAACTGTCGTACCAAACAATAACAACCCAACCCACTTGTCATTCATTTGAGACTTGGGCCTAATCAAATGTTTTCAGTTGTTCATGATGATGTCGTTACTTCAATAGAAAGACACACAAAAACTGCATAATGATGCCATGCGTCTGCTTTTGTTTTGGTGGAGCTAGAGATTTGAATTTAAAAATATGTAAAAGACCCACTGATACTGTAGATCTGCCCAGCATGGTCTCCCATATTTTATTAAAATTAACCAAGTAACATGAAAATCAAACGTACTCTATGCACAAAAAACTGGGAGAAATACTGCATGTTTTCCCAATGTTAAAAGAATTACAAAAATACAGACAAAAACAGACAATGAAATTGTGAGATTATAGCAAGTAGGGCAGACCAGAAACGATAGCAAAGTCATTTCATTTGTTCTCAGTGGAGCAGTCTGACTGGACACCTCTGATAGGTTTTCCACTGTAAGTGGTGTTTCAAGATGATTAGGTCAACTAAGATTACTAAATGTTTCTTACTAACCAAGTGTTCACAGTTAAAATGGGCGTGTGCAACTTCAGGCAGGAGACCTAAAGAGACAATACAAATAGTTCTCACTCCGATGCTAAGATAAGAGAAGCAGTCTTGGCTATTTTAGCACTGACTCTGGAAACAAGCAACCTACTTATATCTTTATTTACCTATAGTTAATCTGGCTCACCAGTGACTACTGTGAACGGAGCAGTTGGCATCCAGGAAAAACTGGAGGGCTGCCAGGGAGGACTGGCTGGCGGCAGTCTTCCCTGGCAACGACTGATGTTTCAGCATGACAGGCGCACCAGGTGTGGAGAGGCTTTTTACCCATTCCACACATCACTGAAGTGCCTGCTACATGGACCCCCAAAATCGACCACAAGCAGCACAAGAAGAAAACAGCCCTGCGGTCCACCAAGAGGCAGGATGGAGGACGCACCAATCAGGACGGACTACACGGTAATGACTGGCGTGGCGACAACAGATGATCAGAAGGGGCCTGTGAAGTCACCAGACACCAGTCAGGTCGATGACTCCCAGCCCTACAGAGCTAAGTGGATGACGTCACCGCCTTCCTTCAGACAGCAGCACGCACCTCCAGACCTCCAGGGGAAAGCAAGGGTCCTAGATCCGCCCGCAGGGGGCAGTAGGGAGACGGCCCTACCGCCGCTCCACCACATCATAATGTTCCAGGATTAAAGCAGCGAAACATCAGCGAAGGGTGGCTGCCGGCTGACGGCCCTGCAGTCTGCACAATGCCACCGTCAAAGGTGCGTCAGGCAGAAATGCCCAGCAGGTGGACCAACCTGCCCTCACATCTAACTTCAAGTTTTCTTTTATTCTTGGAAGTCATTTATTCATGTCAGCATCTTTAGGTCCACTTGGTGTCAAGAGCATTTTCAAGTGTTTTCTAAGGGATGCTGTCCAGCAGGAAATTTTTCCCAGTGTGTTTTTTTCTTTTTACTGCCGCTGGGTCTTGGAGAGAAGAGTGGAGGTCAGGACTGCTTGTCGCATGAAAGTTGGGATTGACTGACCGTGACGGGTATGCCTGAACCCATGTCAGACACAGCCACCGTTGACTCCCATTTTTCAATCATTTCAGTTATTCAAACAGTAAAGAAAATGTTTGCATGGTGCGACAGGCAGAGAGGAGGAGGAGAAAGGAGTGGAGGAAATTACCAGCACAAGGGAGGACAATGAGGGTACACAACACACAAGATGTTGCTGGCTGGCCGGCTGCCATAAGCCTTGAGGTGCTGTCAGACCAGAACTGCCAAGGTGAAAGAAGCAAAGTTACAGCTGTGTTAACACGAGTTCCCTAAACCATTAGCTTACCTTATAATAAAACTACAAATGCAGTTAATTCTACGTTGTCACATCCTAATGCAATGTGTGGTCAAGGAACATAAAGTTTAATGTCAATGATCCATCAAATCTGATGGGAGCCATCACAACTATCAATTAAATATGTTTTTTTTATTACAGCAACTATCAGGGATCAAGGAGTCCTATAACTTAACTAACCAAATCGGTCATTTATCATTGCCTTTCAAAATGGCTTTCCTTCTGCCTTTCAATCTGCACCCCGACCTCCTCCCTGTGAGGTTTTGTTTTAGTATAACATCGCGCTTCTTACGTTGTTGCAAATGACACTGACAGCAAACGTTATTTACGCAACCATAAGAGGATGCGTGTCAGGAGCAGAGAAATAAAGGTTGTTTCCCTAAAAACAACCAATGCTTTCATTCTTCCAACTGATAGCTGGTGGAGAATTTCAATTGTCTTACTACTCTGCAGACACGAGCATTTAAAAAAGACCCACTGGAATATACTGTATGTTGACTAATGTTCACTGTGTTGAATTAATCCATTTTTATTGTATGTTGCTCAGCATTTACAAAACAAACAAACCTGGCAGCCAGTTAATTCTGGCATCCCCTCACACTCCACAGGGGGAATATTATTGTCGATATACAGTATACTCGAGCTCTTATCTGTAAAGGGTTCCAATTTAAATTAAAATTTTATTTAATGTATGTAAACAATTAATTACCAGTTTATGATATTTGCATTTATGGTTTAATGTAATCTTTTGCTTTCAATTTTTATGGTTAGTTATGAGTTTGTCACAATATAATGTAAATGAGATACATCTGTGTTTATTTCCAGTGTTTCTCATAACGTGGCCACCAATAACGAGCCGACACAAAACAAGCCTGAGCAAACAGTGGGCAGAAAAATCAATAAGAGGACCCGGAGTCCTCCATCCCGATGTTACCCTTAAAGTGCCACAACCATTCAAAAGTGGCTGGTCACAATTTAAAGTCATGGTAAACTGACAGCTCAAAAATAAAACACTCAGTGTCCCAGGAATAATAGGATTAAAAACATGGATCCAGAGTCATTGTTTCATGTGCAAGGACATCTGTAACGTCATGAGTCAGACTGATTTCCAACTTCTGCTTCCAGGTCTGTTTTCTGTATCAGCTTGACGTATTACATGCCCTACTGACCCATCAGTAAACTAGGCTAATAAGTAAAACGGAGGAGGACACTAACAAGCAAAGCGAAGCTGATTGGATAATCACAACACCGAAAGCATCTAACGGTGTTTTCACCTGTAGGTTGGTTCATTTGAAGCGAACACCAAGGGGAAAAAAATTAAACCCCGCTGCATTTTAGTTCCGGTCGGGTTCATGTTCACAGTGACTTTTTATAAACCAACCAAGAGGAGTAAAGATTAAGTCATTCAGACTGAAAGATCACACACTGATTGGACATTTTTGGTGATGTCATCCTGTCATGTCATCCATCATCAGCGCATCATGAGGACCCACATGGGAGAAACAAATTTTGGTGACTGACAGCACGTCAGTCGGCGCTTTAATGCTTCTTGTGTGTTTATTTATGTTCCCTGGTGCCAAGAGGAGCTGATGGAGAATCAATAACTTATGTGCATTATTAGTATCATTAGACTGCACATCAATCACATTTTGTGAATAATGACAAACAGGTAGATGCAGTAAGAAGACGAGACATCTTGTAGAGTGATATTCTGTGTTACTGTGGAAACGCTTCACTGCTTTATAGACTTAACAAACCCGCTTTTCAAACAGTCTCAGTCTGGTTGTTTAGTCCGCGCCAGGGTTCTATGGAGAGCTTTCTCGCCGGCCCAAACGAACTGTACCAACCCGGGCAACCGCGCTAGAGTTCATTTTAACCCACCCAAAGAGTTTAGGTGTGAAAACACCCTAGGAAGCAGTGTGAGGAAGCACTTTGGGTTCTAAACCATACACGGCAAAATGACCAGCATTATAAGGCTGCTTGCTGACTCTGTAAAAAAGCAGCTGCCTCACTCTACAATGACAACAAATCTGAGGGCCTCACCTCCTAGCTGTAAGTGGCAGTGATGGCACCAGAACCACAATGGAACAACGTTCAGCTGTACAACCTTGTCGGACGGCTACTCAAAACTAACTGTGCAGTTGTAAGACACCACAAGGGAAAATATCAAGATTATACTGACAGGTAAGAAACTCTCCATGATCACCGCCTGATGGACATGGCCGGCCACACATACTCATGTGACAGTCACAGCTCACTGTGTATCTCAGAGACTCATACATATGCTATATGGGTTGCATTCAAGTTAATTCAAAATGCACGTTGATTCAAATTGAGTTCAAACTTGACTTTTTGAAAAATTGACAGCCCTAATGACGACCACTGGGCCTGAAATTACGCTGAAGTAAAAAAAAAAAAAAAAAACCTTGAACTGTAAACCCTAAAAACACCTTATTTCTGCAGGTTTCGAATCATAAAATTGAACATGGAGGACTGGTGGTGGGCATTTTGCATTATTTACTGACAGTTTATGAACCAAAACAAGTCAGGTTAATTGATAATTGCTACATAACAATTGTTAACTGTTTGTCACAGCCCTACAGAATGACATACAGCAGATTTCTATGCGAGACAACCCTAAAGGAAATGCAACTTATTCCCCTGACACCAGAGCCGACCAGCTCTGTTCACATATACAAGCCATTTAACATCAGTATACTTTTCACAGGCTCACAACTTCTGTGCCCTCACTCTGTGTCTACTCTCTACACGGTGAAGTCAGTTTATGGAATCTAGCTATAACCGGAACTCATAGAAAAGCTACATTTACTCAGGTTGTTCCGCTGCTCAAAGTAAACCTGCATATTTGTTTTACTACAACTCAGCTTTCTGCTTCAGAGGGAGGAATCGTTGTTGTAAAAATCTGGGTGTTAATCCCTTGACCCTCTTTTTATAATCAATTTCCCACCTCTTATGGATTACTAGATCCCAGACCTACAGCGACAACACATCCCAACCTCATCGATGGGAAGCTGCATCGACTCGACTAAAAGGAACAGTGCCCTTGGATTTCAGTGCCTCTTCCTATTTGGTCATCCTCATTGACTTGGCTGAATGGGGAAAACAAATGTTCTCATTTCATTTGGGACGGTAAGCAGCCATGCATGCACTCACACAATGGTGAGCAGAAAGGATGTTTTAAATTTTAAACAAAACCATGGGGCAAATTACATTTAAAAGGTCAGTTCTATTAGCTGCAAACACAATCTGTGTCTGCTGACTAGACGTTTGGAAATATGGGAATAACTGGGGTGGAAAGCCACAAAGAAACTGTGTGTTTCTGAGTGTTGGAGGGGTTCACCTCATTTTCTCATCATAGTTCACACTTGCTTGTTAAACCTATGCTGTGGAGGGGGACAGGACACTGCACTTGTAGTGCTGAGGGGTCACTGATGGAAGAGGACTTCTCTACATTTGCTTCTCTATATAAGCAATATTTGCTTTTGCTAAACATTTTCCTAAAAGGTCTTAATAGAAAAGGTATTATGCAGAGTTATGCTAGCCACTGTGTCTTTTTAAACAGCTTTACTTTACACCTGTTTTCAAAAGCTTCTATTCACTGAGGACATGGTCATTTCTTGGGCTCCCAGGAACAAGCAGCAATTGCCAGTGATTCCAAATAGCAGCTCGGGGCAAAAAATAATCTATAACATCTCATGTTCCCAGTGGACCTCAAGAAAAAGGCCATCCCTGAACTTGAATGAGTAAAACAGACTGAGACATAACCAAATGATTTCTGATCCAGCTGAGTGTCTCTCCATGTCTACAGAGGAGCACAAATCCCGTATTCTTTTGTGGGTTATTTTGTCCATGATATATTTCATCGAAAATGTTCAGGACAGCTTATACTAATGTAAGCAAAAATGTCAGGTGTGCCGCTGGCCAGCCTGTTCTCAAGGTTTTGTAGCATCTTTGAATGCAAGTAGAGCGGCAAAAATGAATCAACTAACCGATTAGTCAATCGACAGAAAAATTAATCTGCAACTATTTTAATAATTAATCATATAAGTCAGCAAAAATGCCAACAGTGAACCGGATATGTTTGGCTTTGGTAAAATATAGCGGGCATTTTTGCTTTTTTCTAACTTTATAGACAGAGTGATTAATCAAGAAAATAATAGACACATTAATCATTAATGAAAATAACCATTAGTTGCACCCACACTTTAAAGTATATCACTTGTGCACTTTTGCATGTCTTCACATGTCTCCCAACTTCTGAAAAAGGAGTCTACAACAAAGTAAAAAAAAGTGTTACTGTAGACAGTACACAGCAAAACTGAGAATACCCCCTGTGCAACATCACAAAATGATTCAAAAATGTACCATCTTAGAAAAACTGTAATTTAAGTTGAAATGTAGAGTATTTGATCATTTGTATAATTAAAAACAAGTTAGATTACATTGAAAATACAGGCTACAAAGAACAACCTCAATGCAACAAAAGTGATCACACCTTTGATTTCAAACTGAGGCCAACTGCATGAATAAGGTTATAAAAATAACCCGTGAACACCACAACTTCCTCGGTTTTGGCCTTGGCTGTGACTAATGCAACGTGGCTCCACATGGCGAGGAACTGCCTGAACAAGTAAGAAACCAGATTGTGCGACCTCATAAAAATGAAAGAGGGTACAAGAGCATCAGTAGGCTACTGAACATAAGCAGAAACACAGCTGCAGCAGTGGTTAGGAGGTACGGGAAGAGGCATACCATCAATAACAGAAGGTGCAGAAAAAACGACACCACGCACAATTTGCTATTTACACAACCTTACATTGAAAAACGGATGGATAAGTGCTTCTGAGTTGGCACAAGGACTATCTGTGAAAATTTGTGTCTCAGTGACTGATGAGGCAGTGAGAAGGACATTGCAAGCAGTCAACCTCAATGGCAGGCCTCCCAGAAGAAAACCAGTGCTCACAAAAAGATTGAACTTTGCCGAAGCACATAGGAAGAGGCCTGAGGAATATCGACAGCACATCCTGTGGTCGGATAAAACCAAAATAAATTGGTTTGGCTCAGATGGGGTCCAGCTTATTTGTTGTGGGCCTGGCCAGGACTACCACAATGTCTGCACATTTTAGTGATGCCGACCAGGGGTGTACTTAGTCATGTTGTATACTTTATGTTAGAGGAGAATAAATTGGATTTAGTTTGTTTAAGCCACAAGCTACACAATTCCAGCAAAAATCTTGGTTCATTAGCACCAGCTGTGACAATTTCGCACACGTCACAAGCTTGTAAAACAACTTTTTATGCTGCTGAAGACATTACTTTATACTGCTTTTAAACTAAAAGCCAGAATGACCTTAAACACCGGCCTCTACTGAGACAGTAATTGACATATAACCTGGTGTTTTGTTGAGCCAGTATAGAAGTAAGTGGGCAGCTTGATACAGGCTATATATCAAATCAGATCTTCCAGCCCTCCGGCTGTGACTTACAGGCTTTCTTAAAATGTTCCGTGTAAGACAGCTTTGATGAGGCCCGGCGGCTATGAGTGGTAAACTTTGAGAATTCATGCATAAAAATTGCAAAGTTGTACCATCAAATTAATAACTGTGCACATGAATGGTGATTCATATCCTTAAAAAGGCTTAATTTGTTATTCTGATTTACTTTGATCGCTTGATTTGATAATTTGTTTTGCACAAATTAACAGAAGTTAGATTATTTGTTATTTCCTAAAATAATGGATAACAAATTGTTATTGTGTAGGGCACCGTTGCCACCTGTTTTCAGGAGGTGCTGCTGAAAACAGTGAAAACGGCCATGTGCCAAAATGCATTCGTTTTTACCAGAAAGTCAATCACAGTACTACTAATGTTAGTGGATTCCCCTTAGTTTCTTTTGGTCCTCAAATCAAGAGGCAGGTGCCAAATTCTTCCATTTGCTCTTCTCAGGAGGCTAGCATCGATAACATCGTTATATCTGAACCCACCTTAAACAGACTTTTGGCTTATGAAACCAAGAGGCACGCCTCAGGCGGTAACTCCCAATTCAGTGGTCGTCTGGAGCTGAATATGCAAATTATGTTATTTTCAGAAGATACAGACTGAATTGGAGGCAACAGGTAACGTCTTCATATTCCTGTTTGAACAAAATCTAGCACATCGAAGATTCATGTATAAGGACACCATATGAGGTTACAGTATGATAGTAAATATTTTCATTAAAATATTCTAATTTGAGGGCTGGCATTCTCATACACAGCATGGTATCTCCATATATTAGATTATATTATTCATATTTTAATCATATTTAAAAAGCCCACAAAATATAATTTTGGTTTTGTTCAAAACTGCAGCATGGTGATAACAAAGGTGCCTCACAACCTGTACACAAGAGTTGAGAAAATGTGGGCTTTGGAAATGAAGTGCCCTTGACCTGGAGAGTGAACCCACCAATGAGCAGTCTCTATGCTTCAGCAGAGGTCATGAACAGCCATTATTGGCTTGTCTCACAATAGCAAAGCCCATAAGGATGTATTGTAACTGACTGAACATGCCCCCCCCCCTCCTTGTTTCTGCCACCCACTAGGACTTTTTTTTTTTTTTTTTTTGGGCAATAATTGGATAACAATGCAACACAGACAGTCTTTACTGGGCCAAGAAGAAGAAGAAGCAGCTGAAATGATTATTCAGTTAAGAAAGAAACAATTTCAAGACACTACCTAGGGCCCTTTGGGAAATAATGGGCATTTTTTTTTTACCATTTTCTGACATTTTACAGGCCAAACCATTGATTGAGGAATTAATCTGCATTTTATTTCAAAATAACTGAGTCCTGGGGAATTAAAGGTTTAAGATGCCGATTGTGGATTCTCAAAATCCTCCGTTCCAGTCCAGCTGGGGCCCTCGGTTGAATGTCATTGCTCCTCCCTCTCCCCTCAAATTTCCTGTCTATATTTTAAAACATAAACAAACTGGAATGGCACTTAGTAGAGCACAAACCTTCTGCCAAGGCCAAATATCAACGGAAATGTAGAAAAATTCCTGGATCCACCCCGTTATAACAGCATCCGCCCCAACATTTAATGTATTCTTCCCTGGCTCATGCCCCATCCCTCCACCAAGTTTGGTGCATATCGGCTCAGTACTTTTTGTGTGATCCTGCTGACAAATAAACCAAACGAAACACATTGGTGAAAACATAAGATCCTCTGTGATGGTAATAAATGAATCATGGATTGCAGCTCTCCCTCTGTTAGTGTAAAATTCAGTAATAACCACGAAGCCTATTCAGCGCAGGGTCAGAGTGTCTTGAGACAATCTGACAATGGAATAACCGCAGGGTGAATTTACGACCCCATTCCATTTGATCTGAAATGTGTGTTCAAAGTAAAGTACTTACGTCAACAACTGCAGTTACCACAGCACAACCTTATAGTGAGTGAGCAAAACATGAAGGAAAATTGCTTGTTGTGTGAAAAAGGTGGGGAGACAAAGCTGCCATTCTTTCTGGGTTTCACTGATTTATTATACTCAAGTCATGCAGGGGAGATGGAAACAGTGGTGAGGGGCTGATTGAAAAGAGGTTTATAAGTGAAGATCAAGAAATGACTTTTGAACAATGTGGTACCGTTGGAGTTTATATATTTTTTATATTTTGTATAAAGCTCTTGATTTTCACCTTTTACCTTAAACAGGATATTTATACATAATATCCACATTTTATGTGGGTGTTAGTTATAAATATTCTGTTTTCTGCTACAAGAATACATCAGATCCTCCTGTGACTGAGCATTTGAGAGTCTTATTCTTATATTATATATATATATATATATATATATATATACACACACATTTTTTTTATTGCTTTTGCTTATCCAATTTTCACCCATCCAAAATCCGTAACACCAATAGATTCCTGGATTTCTCTTATAAAAGTACCTAAGTATGCCAAAAAACACCCACACAGTAACTATACAGTATATGCTCCAGTATGAAATGGTAATGGCTGGCTCATCTGCATCACATCGCCACCTCAATCTTGTTGATCTGTTTCTATTCCCGGCTGCCCAGCATTGCCCGGATTCCTCCTCCACAGCTTCTAATGGCCACAGGCAGAACAAAAATTGATGAGTTTAAAACTTTATCCATGTACAAATGTTGAATCTGAAGGTCTAAAAAAAAAAAAAAAAAAAAAAAACTGTGCCAACGCATTTACGTAGCTCCCTTTTCAGTGATTAAAGTGTAACATCACCCCCGGGTCTGAGCCTAACTCCACCCACACCACAATTTTGAAAAATGCTAAAAAGTGGGCAAGGGGTCAAGAGAGGGGGAGGGGATGGCGTGGATGTGTGAGGCAGGAGTACCTCAGTGACCACAAGGCAGCTATGCCAGAGGGCTATTTGGAGGTGGACGTCTTTTCCACTCCGTATCGATTCAAGCCGTTGGCTCCAGCCCCAGTAATGCTCGAAGCAGGAGCTCTCAGAGCCGAACGTGTAGTTAGGAATAGCACTCTCATGATAAATGCTGATTGGAAATGTACATAGCAGTGCGTTGCTATCGAGGGACCTGCTGCCATCTGCAATCACTGCAAAGCCACATGAGGGTCTGAAGGGAAAGAATGTAGCCTGATGCTGCTTCTACAGCCATCAAAAACACAAGTCCTAACCATGGCGACCAAAATTGAAGAATACTAAGTAGAGGGTTAGCAAAAAAATAGTTTAGAGTCCTGTGAATGATGAGTCTCGATCAGTATATATTTGAAAATGAGCGGTGTTCCGCACTGAAGGATGGATGCTGGGGGAGATGGGCAGTAAACCTCTGATTACAGGGCGTCAAATTCTTTTTTTTTCAGTGTAAATTTCATGACGTAGATAAGTCCCAAATGGTTGATTCTGTGTCAGCATTGGCCATGCAAGGTTCAGGATGTTTCTAAAACAGTAGATGGCGTGTTGAGCCATTTTCAACCCATGAAATGCGGCTGGAAAAACACATTTAAGTGTGCAGTGCCTCTTTCAAGACACTCAAAAGACATTTCATAAGAGGTAGTTCAATATACCGTATTTTATAGTGTTTTGTTTGAATGGTTGCATGTATGTACGATTAATGTGAATGTCTGTGTCATTTGTTGTATGTTGGAAGACCAAGATGAAAATAAGCCATGAGGCTTTATTGTGTTATTATCCTCAAATGCAATGAATACCACTGTGTCCAGCTGCAGTGCAATTCTTAAATGAAACAAAAAGCGAATCAATTCTCTGCCAGGTTTTGTGATAACTTGGCCAGGGCTTGGATTTTGCAGCAGCTCACAAAATGGCAAGTAATTTGTTAGTAAGTGTCTGACCTTCTTCCACCATTTTCAAATATACAGGCAACAATTTT
This sequence comes from Xiphias gladius, assembly GCF_016859285.1. NCBI lineage: Eukaryota > Metazoa > Chordata > Actinopteri > Istiophoriformes > Xiphiidae > Xiphias > Xiphias gladius. The sequence goes on along the minus strand of NC_053400.1, from coordinate 29,194,958 downwards.
CTCCACGATGCCCTGCCTTCTCCTACAGTGTACTACAGATGCGCCAATCTGATTTATAGGACACTGACCTTATTAAGCAGATTGGTTATCAGCCATGATGTGACAAATCCACAATAAATACAGCTTCTTAGTCAATGGAATCACAAAACTCTGCATTTCTGCTATGAGTTACATCCATTATGTCACAGTGGGCCTGAAAGTTTTTAGCACTACAATAAATGGTAACTGAAGAAGTGAACTGAAGTTGGATCGAGACCTCCCTACAGTGTAACACTTACCAACATTCACCAGTCCCCTGCCTTAGCCCACGAGCTGCTCTCAGCCTTTTGCTGAAACCTTCAGCCCTCCAGTCCACTTCTAGCAGACCATTTACAGTGCAATTATTGTTAAAGCTTTATAGATATCATCTGCCTCTGTGTCAGAAATAATATTTATTTGAAGCTCAGAGAGAGTTTGGATTCTAGGCCCGGGATCAGAGCCTCCCAGTGTCAGCTGGGTTAGTGTGTAGTGTTTGCACTGCTCTAGATGGAAGATGAAATGTCAACCTGCGGGGAGCTTGACTATTACAGAGTGTGAATGAGAAGGCTATTGGGAGGCACTAGATCGTGTTTGAGCCCTTCTTGACTGCTTAATGGGCCTACTCTGACAATGTGTTTTTCAGTTAGCTGAAATGATGAGATTCTGCGTGCGAGACTCTATCAGCACCATCTATCTATGATACTTAGCTTGTCTCAATTTTGCACAAATGACTAAAGCCACTGCAAACAGAGGCCTCCTTATCGGAACACCTCAGAGTTGCACCTGCTCTTCAGAGGAGACATGGACGAACTAAGCACTCAAACTGAGACAGCTACGGCCATTTCAGCAGGATATTTAATGAAACACCTCGTTATGCCTTTGCCTCTGTATTTGTCTGTGTGATTGTCTTTTAAAGACATGATGAGGACACTGACTTGACTCAGTTGTGACCACGAACAAAAACACTGCTTTACCATCTTGCCCACTGAGTCGATACTAAAACATTTTTCAGTCAAGATTTCCCATCCGTACCGGCAAAAAATGCATTTGTATGGATCTTGTTGAGAATGCTAGGGGAAGTGCCTGTCATTTACATTTTTGCTTTAGGCAACACAAACGCACACACACACACACACACACACACACACACACACACACACACACACACACACACACACACACACACACACAGAGAGAGAGAGAAAGCAGAAACAGGCAATCATATGGTACCAGAATATACACTCATTGATTTGTACAGTGCAACTTTCAAATATTTGGCAGGCCAGAGTTTGTAATTTTTCAAGCAACGGTGCTGAACATTTGATATTTCCACCTTTTGAAATATCTTTGGGTTTTGAACTGTTGATCTAACAAAAACAAACCAAAGAAAAGCTGTTTTAAAAAACATTACTGAGTTTCAGGTAATTGTGATGGGATTTTTTTCACCATTTTCTGATGTCTAATAGACCAGTTATGAAAATAATACTTGGATGCAAGCATAAGTTTTTGTTAAAAAAAAAACTGAAAGATTGTTGTTACGGAGAAAGTGTCTGGTTCACTAGTCACTCATATGAACCATTCATGAACCTGTGTGGGTCCTGTGTGTATCATTACTGCTGCCTCTTGAACACAAGAAAAACTCAATTCCAGAAAAAGTCAGTGAGAATTTTTCATGTGCAGATGGACAGTGCTGTTATTTTTCCAGTATCATGTCTAAAGTCTTCCATTTGCATGCACCCTAATTTGTCAAGGCTATTTGATTTGTCGAAGAAGCTGGTTCGACTTCAGAAGAAAGTTCAACCTCAGAAAAGTTTGGTGACAAACTTCAGAGAAGTTGATTATCCAAATCAGACCCAAGTGCTGTTGTGCTATTTGTCAGATAAACATGCTGTGGGCTATTACTTACATTTAGACACCAACTTGCCCAACTGAACGACTTGAAACAAGATCAAACGTCTGGATTTTTAATTATTTAATAGTTGATTCCCACTTGACATGAAGGGAAAAAACAAGAAAAAGCTCGTTTAATATCAGAATTGGCTGAGAGGGAGCTAATATGTATGAGCACTGATGAATTACTCAAGTCCACAGAGAATACAGGTGCATTAATTGCTGAGGAGGATGATTCAAAGTTAGTAATTGGATGGTTTTTCCTTTTCCTCTTAAAAGCTACAGCACTGAAATAAAGTAAACAACATGCTTGGTTGGATGGAAACACCAGCTACAAATACCTGGTAACTTTGAAGATTACCAATTTACAGAAAGCATAATTACCCAGTTCAAAGAACAAAGGAAATGTAAATAAATAAAATTCATACTTTTAGCCTTGACCAAAATTTCTAAGGGGCGTGGGGTTGTGGTGGGGGAATTTGGACTTCCTAAATCTCTAACTGGACCTCTACATTGTATATGATTTTTACACAACGCCATAACAACTTTATGTGGTACTGTCAGTCTGAGAATGTCCTCCTGAAAAAAGCCCGTAGGTCGCCTGCGTAAGCAGCTTATTACGTTCGATAATTTCGTTTTATTATTAGGCCACTTCCAGCAGCCGTAGTAATTAACTTTTGTGCCCAAACCCGACCAAACCGTGACCGTTCAACAACCGTGAGCACATGTTTGTTACTGTTACCATGACGATAATTTCTGGTAAGGGTGGCGACAAAAAACGGCCTATATGGTTGTCTAGGTTGGAGGACCTGTGTTGGTCAGTATTGTGTGATGAAACAAAAAAAACAGTTAACAGGTTTAAGAACAACACCCCCCGCCCCAACCTTCTGCTTCCAAACCTGAACTTTTTTGCATTCATGGAAACATTTCTACCATGAGACATTTCATTTCCTTGCACAACTGATGGTTTCTTAGATCAAACAGAATACCAAAGAAATCTCTCTCACTGATAGGAGAGGCAGCCGAATTTGATAAATTGATCTTAATGAAACCAGCATGCAATTACAGTGTATCGAAATACATGAGTGGTTTTTAAATCGGGTCACGGTTGCACTTACACCAAAGAGTAGTGGCAATGAATTATGTTGAGCCTCAGCCACAGCAAAATCATTAATGTGTAAAAGAACAAGTTGACTCTTGGGTGAAGTGACAACAACATTTTGTGCAAAAGCCGTTAAGTCCTGATAGAGGTTAATGTGTAGAGAAATGACAGACTCGTTGTAATGAAACCGAGGCCAGTGGGGAGCCCCCCCCCAATATTTGCACTCCACACTATGATAATTAACTGCTTGTGTTGGCATAAGCACCACGGTGTACTGTTATCATTCTCCAGATTAAACTAAATAACATGCTGAGAAAGAAAGGGGTGTCTATTTTTTTTTTTTGCAGAAACTGCAATCAGACACAATCAAAAGAGACTCCATCATATACTGTCAATCATATCAGAGACTTAAAAAAAAAAAAAAAATCTTCACTGTATTGCTGTAATAGAGGCCAAGGACAATCTGGAAGGACAAAGTAACCCCTCAGCATCTAACCTGTTGGTATAGTAATACCAGTTTCATCAGTTTCATCTGAATTATGTAAGAAGAGCGTGTTTCATAATGAGGCCAGAAAGGAGTAGTTGTTGCTTGTAACAGTTGCTTGAGGGAGAAGTGTTTATTTTCCATCTCAGAACGATATGGCTTTTTATTGGCCAAAAGAGCAATGATATCGCTATTCAAAATATACACTGATTGCAAAGTTTCTGGAAATAGAATTCCAAAAGGTTTGTCCTTCCCCAAACCAACCGGCCAGCTCAACATCGCTTCGGCTTTGGTGAAATGCCTCATGGTATACCACCTACTGTTGCAGTCTGGTCCTATGGGTGTACGTTAATGGGAACTCCAAATAGAATTTTTGTGCTGGTGAGGGATGAGCAGCATTTTTCAGCGCTATATGGCCAGCAGCTAGAGCAATAAACATAAACAACAACACAACACACATTTTGTAATAGGAGTGGGTGGGAGCATTAGAAGGCAGCAATATTCCTGTTACTCAAGAGAGAACAAAGAAAGACGCAGGGATAGAAAGGCCAGAATGAAATAAGTGTTTATTTTACCCTATCATCTACTCCGTCGCTGATCCATGTAACGTTTTCCTACTGCTGGGTGGTTATTCTTATACCAACACGGCTCACTATGTTATCTAAAACTCAATTCTTTGATCTTAACTCACACTCAAACAATATTACCCAGATGATAGCTGAATCTGGCCTTAGGAATTGCATTTTCATAGCATCTGCCATAATTGCCTCCAGATGGACTTTTGAAATACTTTGGTTTCTCCCCTGCAGCAAATTCAGAAGCTTTTTAAGACAACTCAATCTACACAGCCTGCTGATGGTACATCAAGCCACCCATTTATGTCTAGAAAGCAAGTTTTATCGCTCCCCACAGTGGTGCCAAATGAGTGTGGGCATTTGTTGTATTGCATGAGCAAAAGCAACAACAAGAGTGGACACAAAACCGGAGTTAATGTAGCACACTCTGATTTATAAGCTAAGGGACAGCGTAATCATTTTCCAGAAAATTGAAGGATGTAACAGCAGCACTTCAGTGAACCTTGAAGGACAAGCTGTTGGTGTCCGACAGCTGATTGGCACAAGGGTAATTCTCCAGTGGTTTTCAACCTTCTGAGCTTGTGACCACTAAATTAAACAAAGGGGATTATTTATTTATCTTGTCTTTAATATTTCTTTTTTTTGACAATGTGAAAAGGACAAATAATTATTGAACTCTTAAAAGTGTCATTTTTTTTTTTTAGTTCTTTTGGATAATTTTATTAAAGCTGAAAATATTCAGGAGGCAATTTAATCGTTGTGCTTACTTGCAGTTAAATCTAGATTTAAACTGCACCACTTTCGGAAATTTCATAGTCTCTGAACATCCATCATTTTATTATATAATATATTATTATATATACTATATATCTGAGACCTGGATCAAAGCCTGGATTTGAGTGGTGAGTTTCAAATTCTGCAAAGAACATTTAATTTATAAAAACCATGCCTAAAGCAGAAGAAGCAAACTGCATTTTTCTTTACATTTCAAACAGACTTGAACTTTACTTGACAGCTTAATAATAATTCATTTAGCAGATCAAACACAATGACAATTAAAATATGTATAATATAAAACAATATATATTTTTTAATATTACGTCAGGGTTACACAATATAATACAGTCGTAGCTGTATGCGGTTCCTGCTGAAACAGTCCTCTAATAGGTCTCCTATCACAATGTCTTTTACTGAGCTAACGTCTTTGGCAAAGGCCATAGAAGTATAGAAGAAGTACCAGAATTGAGTTACACAAAGTGAACGTTTCTGAATTTTTTACAAATAAACTTAGCAGCCTTTTGCTGTACAGCTTGCATTTGCCTGGTGGACCCTACCCAATTCTGGAAGACAGTCAAAAAGAACAAAGCCGCTACTCCTCATCCCCCAAATCTAAAATTTGACAGTGGCTTAGTGTCAGAACCAAATGATGTCTGTTCAGGTTTTAATAAACATTTTGGTGATACTGCCCTCTTATTTGAGGATAGACCTACAGGGACCCCTTCCACAATTAATAATTGTGTGCAATGGGCTAGCCCAGAAGTCACAGTTCTCCATTCAGCTTTTCCCCATTGATCTTGTTCTGGAAGCCCTACAGACCATAAATATCAGGAAGTCAGTTTGTGAGGATAATTTGGATCCTTTTTTTTCCTTAAGATTATCTGTACCTCTTATTAAGGAACACATCGCATATATAGCCAACCTTTCTATCTCATTAGGCGCAGTTCCCAGTGTTTGGTAATCGGCCCACGTGGTCCCCTTGCACATATGGTGGAGATAGTCACAACCTAAATAATTATCGCCCAATTTCAAAATTGTCCTGTCTCTCAAAAATCCTGGAAACATTGGTTAATAACCAGCTGAAATCATTCCTCTGAGAACATTTTATTTCGCGTTCTAAGTCCACATCAATCTGGTATTAGATCTAGCACCACCTCAGTTGTCACAGTATTAAATTACCAGTTTAGACAGCAAGAAACTTGCTCAATACTGTTTTTGATAGGGATGCTTGCAGCTGGTTTCAGAATTACTTATGTGACAGACGTCAGTGTGTGAGGATAGGGGGGAGTGCAGTCTGGATTCGTTCCGGTTACAACGGGTGTGCCGCAGGGATCTATTCTGGGCCCCGTCCTGTACACCATTTATATCAGTAAAAGTGTCTCTTCCCTGCATGGTTGCCAAATTTATCTTTACGCAGACAATACTGTTTTCCACTATACTGCTGACTCTTTTCAAGCAGCCATCAAGAAACTACAACTCTCCCTTCATGCATTGCAACATTCTCGTATTAATCTTAAGATGATACTTGAAGCAAATAAAACAAAATTTGTGGTTTTCTTGAGATACAAAAACATGCATATCTGTACTTTCAATGGTTTAAATATTGAAAATGTTACAGAATACAAGTATCTTAGCGTTTGTCTTGACGACAAATTAAATACCACATCGGGAAACTTGGACAACTATAACAAAATATTGGCTTCTTATACAAAAACAAAACCAGCTTTCTTTTGATTTGTAGGAAGAGAATTACTGCATCAATTTTCCTAATTAATGATTTCTAATTAGTACTTTGCAGACATGCAGCTCTGTTTACCACTCCGCCCTGATGTTTATTAGTGGTGACTGCTACAGTACTCACCACTCTATCCTCTGCGATAAGATCGGTTGGTCTTCTCTGACTGAGAGACGCGATAAGCATCAGTGTCTGTATATCTATAAAGCCCTTGTTGGATAAATTCCCATCAAACATCACCTCTATGTTGCTGTGGACTGTTTTTAGTATTAGTGCAGCAGAATCATAGTATCTCTTGCAATGTAACCTAAAACTGAATACTCTTAATAGAAATGTACTTAATAACTGTCAGTTGCTTGTCTATAACTGATTTAACTGATTTGGTTTGGTGATTTTGTAAATTTTTATTTTCCATGGTGTAGTCTTGGCATTATTATAAATGAGGGTCACCCTGTAAGATTTTCCCCGAGAATCTTAATTTAAGGATAAACTCTTCTAAGTTTCAGGTGCAAAATGTGCCTGTGCCAGTAGGTTAAAGGTTTACAGTCAATGTTTGATGTACAACAAATAAACCACTGAAGAACTGTGTGAGTTTTATAGAGGTCATAGGAGATAATACAAGTTTCTAAGGAGGTCTTTGGAGATTCAGAAGCTACTGTAAGTTTAAATTTATTATGCATCGTACACGCGCTCAACTCTCTGGAGGTTTTTCTTACAGATCAAAGCACTCTCTCTTTCTGGAATAATGAGGAAGGAAAAAAAAGTGGAGATATCCTCATCAGACATGTCAGTCTCCCACCTTGAATGTACCGTCAGCAACCTTCAAGCTCATGCATTATTTTAGAAGAAAATTACATAAAGTGTAGGCCACATGCTGAGGTGGAAGCTAAAGTTAAAAAAAAAATGGGATCCAGTACGGACGTTTGAGATGCCACTACACCAGCCTAGTTACGTATGGAACAATATTACTTGGTCAAATCATTTTGCATCATGAACTCACCTCAAGCATCTTCACCGTGGCACCCTCCTTTCCACTCACACACTCGCAGGGTTACCATGGAAACAAGGAGTCTACTGTTCTAGCCTCCTTCCAAAGTGCTGCAGCCTCACAGCAGACCAAACCCGCCCCTGTTTCAGCGTTCCAAGAATGCGGCATTGTCTAAACCAGCTGCAGACAACTTAATGTTTTCGCAGAATCTTGTAGAGGATATTTCTGGTATATCATAAATGGCATACTGTAAGAAAAAAAAATTTTAAATAAAAAAAATAAAAAGCTTTGATACCAATTACATACTACTGTCCCCGAGGAAACTGTTTACATTCCCTGGATAAAACCCTCCAAAACTAGGCTATGCCTATGGTGTTTAATCCTTTGATGTCTGAAAAGACCACACAAAAGGATTATTAACAGGACGTTATTCTGTTAAAACCAGCTGTAAATGGAGGAAGGTTTTCTATAGTTGCATGAGTATTAGTCCTGGAACAAGCCACTGATAACAAATCCAACTACACTCATGCATCTGAACGTACTCAACTCCTATTCTTGAGTTACAACATGCCGAACAATGCCTAACCCAATCTCTTAGAAAAGATTTTGTTGGGAAAAGAAAATCAATGTTTGGAAATGTGAATATGTAGGAATGCTAAAAAGGCAGAGCATCATGCAGTTTCTCTCTCTGAAAAGATTTTTTCCTTTATTTTGCTTGTTAGTACATCTAGGGCTCAATCAATAAGACACAAAGTACTTTCCTAAAACATATCATATCCTTTGTCAATTTTGCAGTGCATTCGTAAAATGCTAATTAAAAATAGTTTGTTCTTAGCAAGAACAAAAAAGAAAAAAAGAAAAATGTAAATCCATATGTACTGGTGGTGGTGACATTCACTTGCTATTTACCTACACCGAAACTGCACTTTAAGACATTGTACTAAATACTGACAAACGAAGACTCAGATCTTGTAAACACTAGCCTGAGTGATAATCATTTTATTGCTCCGTATACTGAGAAATAATCTGCTGACCAGGTGCTCAAACATATTGCATGCCTGGAGTGTAGACGGATGGGGAAAAGGCTCATTTTTCCTGATTAACATGAAATTCAAGGTGTGTCAGTTGTAAATCAGGAAAATGGATGATGAGCTTAATCAAATCACTTCAACTGTGTGATTTACCAAGCCAGAAAGTGCTGTTTGGCACTCACTGTTTAAGGGTGAATGAAAGCAGGTCTTTTCTTCCCACCCCGTGCTAAATTGGCCCAGAGTTTTGAGTGGCATCCTCTAAAACGTAGCACTATTGGGAAGTTTGATTGAATTGACGAGAACAGAAACAAAGATCAAGGATAAGAAAAAGAAGAGGATGAATACACATGTTAAATGGACTAAACATAAAATGAAAACAGAAGGCAGTAGCAGCAATTCCTGCTTAAAACTCATTATTAATTTGATGAAAAATGTGCATGCATGGACGTATCTCAGCAGGTACTGTAGAGCATTAAATAATCATGTTGACTTGGGAATCTAAAAATTATTGTACAGCCCTATTTTATTTTTAACACATTCAGTGAAACTAAATGTGTTCTATAGTTCGATTTTAAATTTCGCCAATTATCACTGCATAAGTCACAAAATGGCTTGTGCATATTTTTCCATGAAAAATGCATTGCGTTCCTGACAAAAGAAAAGAAAAAGAAAAAAAAAAAAAATCAGGCATCAAACCAAATCCCACACTGTTCTTCTTCTTATGTAGACTATTTATATTCTTTGCACTTCTGTGTCATCATGTTGCAACAATAACAACATGCAACAATTGGTCTCGCTACTGAGTTCAGGGGCTGGGTGTTTTACGGCTAGATCGCTTTTGAGCCAAACGGTTGTGGCTGGTGTTGCCACCACTGTGAGAACTCATTCCCATGCAAGTATGCCACTACACAACCACCGAGTGTAATTTGGTTTCCAAAAATCGACGATTGAATAAGCACTGACCATCCAGCATTCGTGAGTGAGTAAGTGCCCAAAAATTAAGGACTCTGTCCACAGCTACATGGTGAAAAAAAAACTGGTTAAAATAATTTGGCATCTTTTTTACTGCCAAATGGACTTAAAAAGCTAGACCTTGGGCACTTTAAAAAAATAAATATAATTAAGATTGTTTGATTGTATTCGATTCAATCCATTTTATTTTTGGTTTATTGACACACAGATGTGGATTCTCTCGGCTTCGATTATGATTTAGTACGATGTGTGCCATTACTATACCTCAATGCAATGGACTTGAAGACAGGCAGAGAATACAGGCACTGCTGATGATACCTTGATTACTCAATGATGCAATTATCCAACATCTTTTGGAAAAAAAAAAAATTCCATATAGTTTCTAACTACTGCTAATCACTTCTGTCAAACTGTGAAAACAGGTGTCAGCCAAAACCTTGGGCCTTGATTCTGCATAATTTTGTTTTGACCGAAGATGTCAATACAGAAGGAGTTGAGAGGCCACCAGCAAAATACAAATCCATTCTGGCGAGTATAATATCATCTCCCCCAAGTTCCCTTCACCATCATGGCCTTAACTGACTTTTCTACAAAATACATAATCTATTTTTAGGTTTTTTAATTTAACCTTGTTTAGTCTTGGAAGTACCTGCTTTACTTTTAAGCTGCACCGTAGAAGATAAGTTCACGTCCACACTCCTGGAGCAGCAAGCAAAGTGCCCACAATACCGCATTACACATTTCATAATCTCAGATTCACCGCACAGGACTCTGAATTAAATAGTAGCATCTGCTGATAATGCAAGGCCTGATGTAGATCTCGATCACACAGATTTACACGCAGTGCAGATTTTACATGCACAGCAAACTCTGCCTCCAGCACATACCCATACACATTCTCCAAACAGCGATCTAAACTCTAGCACACACACACACACACACACCACCAAACTGACACCTCATCTAATCCTACATTCACACCCAACCCCTATCTAAGGAAAATAATTTCCAAGTGCAAAATCAATCTTAGTAACAACGGGCTCGGTACTGGCAATCAAACACTAATGGAACAGCTGAACTTGTTGCCTTGAAAAAGCCCATTCAGCATTTAGTGAACCATGCGGTATCTGCAAACAATAGCTCCAATTATGTAAAATAAATAACTACACCGAGATCTGCGGGCAATGAGTGGCTACCTAATTCAGCAACATTACCTTCAGATGATAAAATGAAGCATCTATCTTAATTACAATTACATATTTTCTCCAGCTGGAGCCAACAGCGTCGCGCCCCCCCCCATTTTCCTTGAAAACTACCATGGAGGCTTGACATAAACCCGAGCCCACGAACGTCTGACTTACTGAATACACTTTTAGAGGGTGGGGTTACACTGCACCAAATATCCACATGGGATTTCCTAGCATTCCGGAGTCACTGTTGAGCCTTGCCTGCGGATATACTGTTTCTTAGCGTACACACACTTCTTATACAACCATTTCCCATTAGGGGAGCACGGTAAGCAGATTTCAATTCTGAGACAGTCCAATATAATACAAGTGAGGAGGAACAAGGCTGCAGAGTAAATGAATTCAATTCATTTCAATTCAATTTATATAGTGGGAAATCATAACATATATTATCTCATGGCACTTCACAGAGTCATTTCAAGACCTTACAATATTATAGGGAGAAAGCCGACAGTTCGCACCCTGAGCGAGCACTTGGCGACAGTGGAGAGGAAAAACGCCCTTTTAACAGGAAGAAAGCCCCGACAGCACCGGACTCGGGGTGGGCAGCCGCCTGCCTCGACCGATTGTGTTGAGAGGAGAGAAGATAAAGAGGGGGGAGAGGGGGAGAGAGAAGAGAGAGAGAGACCAGGAGCAGGGAGGAAAAGCACAACCTACGGGACAGAGAAGACACAAAGTTAATGACATGCAGATCCTGCCTCATAACACAGGTTTACATTGTTAAATATGGTTCCTGACACAGAGGACCGGCTGTAGTTTTATGCATTCACATACTAAAATTTGAGCAATTTGAGATATGCTTTCATTAAAAAAGTCTACTAGAATATTCTTTATTTTGCTATCACTCCTTTCCTAATATTAAGATTACATTTTTAAGTCCTTGAACAAAAGGCTGAGCGCTAGTACGTGATCCATTTAGGATGAGCACCGAATAGAGTTGTTGTTCAAAAGGCATTGCCAAGCTTGTCTTTGTCCTTTTTTAGCGCTGAAAAAAAAACCAAAAAAAAAAAAAACAGATCTACTCTGAAAACTGTTCTGTGCTAATTCACATCAAACAAACATTCAGTCAAAAACAGGTGCAGCTCATAGAGGTCTTTCACGGGATTGCATTATTACCTAGGTTGAATAGCAACAAAGACAAAAGCAGTTGTCACTGAAAACAACCCGTTTCTGTTCAGTAGCAAAGTAAGAACTAGTGGGATGTTCTCATCATTTAGCAAAAAGCCGCAGTCAGGGCACAAAGTCCTGTTTTCTACCAAAAGTCAACATTCTTTTCCTTTAACTGTGAAGGCATCCTCTCCTTAATCCTATGGGACCTGCACGATTGTGTCGCATTCACGTAATGTGTGTGTGTGTGTGTGTGTGGGGGGCAATGATTTGAAAGAATCATTGCCAAGACAAGTCAAGATAGCAGCTGTCAATCTTCTTGTGCCACTGCTTCTCACTCATTACATGAGAGTCCAGCTGTCTTCTTTAATAAACCAACAAAAGGCAAACAAAATAGAAAGACACAAATGTGAACTGCATTTCTTCACAGAACGTCATACTACCAAGCAAGCAATTCATCTTTCCCAGTCAAAACTACGACTTGGATGTTGATGGGAACACTATTTTCAAGTGGCATTAGACCTGTGGTTGTAGCTATGAATGCTGGGATTTAAATCATGTCACCACAACACCTGTACTAATTTTAATGGGTGCCAGTAATACAGGATGAAGAGCTGCCACAAAACTAACAGGGAAGTGAGAGGTATCAGTCTTTTCTAATCAGGAAAACACTGAAAACACCTGTCTATATTGAGCAGGGGTGTGTAGGGGTTTCAACCGAGACCACAACCTTTCTTTAACCTTAACCAAGTAACTTCAGATCCCCTCTTGCAAGGCCATGTGAAAACCTTTGGCTCCTTCTTGTGCACAGCTGTGTCTGCCTAACATTTCCCCCCCGAAGCAACACCCACTCAAGTTGGGCTCCACTGCAACAGCTGAAGTCCGGGGTTTCTCCTAAAAATAAACAGGTTTTTTGTATTTGAATAACATAAAAATAATTCCCGGCGCGTAGTCACTTTCATTTTAGGCTCTCCATTTCTGTGTGCTGTCTTAAACAGGCAAACTTTACTGTAAAGAACAAAAGGGGGGAGATCAGTGAGTCTAGTGAGAGACGTTGTGGCTCTCACTCCCTTGCTAATAAGAGAGATCTTCCAGAGAGAGATCTTTTGATCATTACTATAAGACCAAGCATCAAAGGTGTGGTGGCACCCTACTGTTTTTGTAGGCTCTCTATCCTTTCTTCTTGGTTGTCTATGCCTATAGACCACTTTCAATAAAAGACGTTCAGACATGAAACAACATTAATGAGGACCGCATTCTGTTTAGTTGATGCAGTTCGTTAATGTTTTTAGCTCCACCTATGCTTGGTCTGTTATAACAAGTCCACTGTGTGAAAAGGGTCTAAAAACCCTACGGGTCCATTTGCATGAGAACTGTCACATTTACAGACGTCAGCATCATTTGACGATCGATACAATAATCAATACTCAGCAGCTTTTTGACATTTCAACCCTGTGCCTCAATAAAAAGCAAGAGGGAGCCTTGTTTTGTATTTGTTTCCTATAGTTAGACAGAGTTTTAAGACTCAAAACCACCATAGAAGATGCAAAACAGATAACACATTTCTCTGTATTGCTTTGCCCAATCATCATCATCTATATTTGTGTACTTTTTTCTTTTAGTCAACATTTAGTAATTTCATTTTCAAATTCTGAATATTTTGGTCTATTTACCACATACTACGCGTATCATATTTCAGTTTTTAGCTGTGATAAAGATTTCCCTAAAACTAACTTATTAAGAAACTGAAGAGAGGAATAGTTTTATAATCCAAAAATTCTTATAATCGTGGGGAACTAATTTTGAATGAATGTACTCAAGATTCTTTCAATCACAGAAACAAGAAACCAACATCTACAGCATAATATCATTAACTAAAACTTTTTGGAGCACAGCGATAAATAGGAGATCATTTTATGGGCACTGGGGATACGGATCTGTTTTCTCGCACACAACTGTCGGCACTATGAAGAAACTAAGAAACTAAGCTCATTCAAGGGTAAACTTTTAAATAAATGCTCAGTCATCTCCCAGGTTCAGCCCTTTACAGCAAAGCACCCTCACGTCACCACAGACTAGTCTGTTCATTTCTGCCCCTTTTTTGGTTTTATTAAAAGTTAAAAGTTCACATATAAAAACTGATATGAAACATTGTGTTTTAGGGTAGATTTTAGATTTATTGCCAAGGTTTGCTGTAGTGAATATCCAGGATATTACATCACTTAACCAAACAAAACACGTCGCCCAAAGGCCTACATTGCCTGCGACTCTAAAAGTTTCAGAGCATTTTTGTGGTGCAGCAGAGGGGGCTTGCCTGTCAGTATATCACACAGGGTTTGTGAAAACTGGGTCAGAATGAGGCAAAAAGATTTGAAAGCGGAAAATGTGCACCTATGCTTATTAAAGCCCGTCAGGCTCCAGGATTGATTGAACTACACGGGATGTCTAACTTGAGACAAATAACATTTATATTTTGAGATTTTTAGATAAAGATATTTCAGGGGGCACTACGCCGACTCCTCTCAGAGAGCAGCAGTTGCCAAGATATGAGAGACTACAGATGTCAAGAAATTTTTATCCAAATATTCCTCATTCACACTGCCTCACCACATGGCTTTTATGAATAAATTCTCACTATATTATCGGAGAGGTTGATAAAAAACACAGAATTCCATGCCCTGGAGGTTAACATAACGCCTGATTTTCTTTTTAAATTTTGACTGCGGGCTGGTTGCAGTGCAGCTGGCTGGCTGCATGGGGGAAAGAATGAGACAACTCCAGCGCGTCTACTTTACCTTACAGACATGTCCTCGTATCCTCCTTTTTTTTTTTTTTTTTTTCCCTTTTACATCAAATTATCCTAATACAATATTCTTACAGTGTTCCTCTCTTTTCTTTCCTTCATTGTTGTGGGGTGATGTCACCTTGACACGAAGGTGGAAACATCTTGCATTCCCCTGCCGTTCCGTCTTTGGGCCGACCTGCGGGTCGCAGGAAATTCTCAACGGAAATGGACTCTCAGCAGAGCGTCTACCTTTATCTAATTACATGACAGTTTCAAGGGAGGGAGAGCTGCGGCTCCACGATCCCTTCATGCTGCCTAATATCCCATTCCTTTTCATACTGAATCTTTTTGTTCAAAGCAGCCCTGCTGCACCCTCATCATCCAGGCACGAGGCAGGAGTGAAGAGGCACAAGAGCGGGGTTTGGCGCCGGAAAAAGAGCGAGTAGTTAGCTTCTCCAGTCCCACCTATTGAAGGATGTGTCAGATAGATTGCATCACTTCGTATTTAGGCCCTTCTTACAGGTTTTCCTGTGTGAGGCCCTCTCTGGCTCAGAGCCGAGATGAAATGCGGGATCTGGGCGTGCATGCGGAGTGTCTGTGCGTGTGAGAAATAGATGTGAGATTTTGATGTCTTTGATCTTTATCTAAAAGCCCTGTAAGTTTCTTATCAGAACAGCAGAATTTGCTTTATGCATGTCATTACCACAGTGAGTGATGCTACAAAACGGTTTCGTGTCTACTGGAAAGCTTCTGTCTCGGTGTTACATCTTTTATGAATGAGGAATTCAGGTATTTGGAGTTGTGTTTACTTTACTTTTCAGGACTGGTTCATTTGTTTCCCTTCACACTTAACTTGATTTTATGATCATTAACTTTTCTTGTACAAAATTTGTTAAGGCTGACTCACTGATTTGATTTGTCTGAGTTAACCCACTTACAGAACAAATATCGTGCATATAGAACCGTCTTCTGAACCAGAGTTAATAAATAATTTGTTTATCCAACGCATCTCATTCAACTTTATTTATATTTATTTTGAACATTATTTCGAAGGGATATGTGGCAAACTATAGTTAGATAAATCATACAGTTGTCATCATGGTTTGTAAAATATGCTTTAAAAAAAATTGTGATACTAAGTTAAAGAAGGAGGTCTGGTTTTATTAGGGCTGGATATTGTCGCTGATCACCCAATTCAATTTTATTTCCATTCGCAAAGTCCAGAATCGATTAATTTCAATTTTATGCTATTTGATTTGATTCAATTCTTAATGAGTCAGTTACATCAGAAAAATGTTGCATAAAACATTTCTCAGAATTTATCCCGGGAACTGAAAAGTTCCTCTACATTCATCAAGTGAGAAACACTTGTTTCCTTGAATATAAAATGTTTAAAGTGCACATTTAAGGCTAAACGGGCTTATTTTATAAATGCAAAACGACTGAAACATGACGAATTTATATATTTCAGGACAACATGCAAAAAAACATTCGAGCAAGAATAATAAAAAACCTGCATCGCTTACAAGGGCATCATCATTATGCACATTTAAAAAAATTAATGCAATCTCATACAGCTACACGTGGACTGTTAATGGCAGACGCTTTAGCTAAGTATAGCACATCCACTTTAATGATCCCTCCGAGCACAGGCAGAACAGAAACAGAAAGTCTGCTCACTAATTCATCTGCACTGCACGTGTTGACGAGACATAAGCCTTACATCTGCATACAGCTGTTAGCTAATGTTAGGTCCTTGGCAGGGACAAGCTGAATAAACTAGAATCCACACAAGGCTCAGTCATATTCCACGGCTTCACTAGTTGTACTTCATATAGCTAATATAGCAGTTATCATCTATATTACTTTTTAACTTAAAGTAACATTTTTGTCCACGTTATAACAACTATGTTTCCACTAACCGAACCGCTTACAAGACTTTGTCAAAACCTAGTGTACGGCTGGACCAGCACTTCATCTGTTTGCTTCTCGCCTACTCTCTGCGCACACATGTACAGTATTTTAATTCAGCCAAATTCCCAATAAAGCTGTTCTTGTTTACATGTTGTTCTGTTTCTGTTGGCAGACAACAGAACAAGTATGAAACAGTGACTGAAACACGGCCCGTTTAAGACTGCGTGTTAACCAGCAGTCACTTCCAATCCTTTTCCAAGCTGCTGCTCTGCACCGCTAAAATCATCACTTTATGACCGCGACGTCGCCCTTAAAAAATCATTATTTTATTTTATTTTTTTTTTTTAAATACCAGCCATAGGTGTTATGTTTCATAGATTTCCATTCAAAAAGCTGGACCAACTGAAACTATGGTTACATGTTCTGAATGTGGATACCTACACAACCGAAGACATCAAAACATTTAGTCTGATCTTAGCATTTTGTACTGGACAACTACTTTTAAAAAAAAAAAAAATGTAAACTCCAAACAAGTAGGAGACTTTTCGGGTTTTGATATCAGTACGGGTACGATGGCACCAAACCTGGCAACCTCACCTGTGATGGTTAAATTTCAGCAAAAAAAAAAAAAAGCTCCAACAAGAAACTTTTCTACTTCTTTTAAATAGATATGATGTTTAAATTAGTCAGTTACTTTGAATATAATTTGGAAAATAATATGCTTATCATATCACTTTGGAAAGAGCCTGGCTGTTTCACACAGTCTCCGGTTGTTATGCTGAGCTAGGCTACACGCATCTCGACTCCTGCTCTGTACTTAACACAAAAGGCATTAGACTGACATCAATCTTCTCATCTTATTCTCATTTTTAAAAAACAAATGATTGTATTTCCCAGAATCTTAAACTACGATTCATCTCTTTAATTACAGTTGGTACCTTTCTAACATACTATGTGCATCACTTCTTACTCAACTAAAGAAGCTGCAACTTCCCTCTTTTGAACACAATAAACAGAAGGTTCCATAAAAAACCTGTCCTTTGTCAAAAGTGTGGCCACAGAGGAGATGATATGAGGACATATATCAACCTGCAAGTTGTTCAACGTGGCACAGAGGCAAACAATGTGGCCCAAGTGGGAGACAGAAGACTAATAGAGTCACACTGTATTGAGGCCATGCCTGCAACCAGTTCTACTTCAGCAGTGATGCATGAAGTCAGGGTAAGACGCGATAAACCCAATTCAGAACACATCAAACCAAACCATTAAGCTTAAACCATTTTAGGCTTAATTCATTCTATGCTGCAAACTGTGTTTTTGAAATCACAAACCCACAAATCCACTGTAAGGTGCAAGAAGGTATGTTATTACAATGATATTCTTCTGCTCCGAACTATTTGTGTTTGCCTTTACTTTTTTTTGCAGTACTCACGGAAACCATCTCCGACAGCTTTGTTTTTTTTATTTGTTCTGTATTCTGATGTGATGTCTACGGTTCTGGCCTGTGGGGAACAGAATTTTTATGAAGGGAAAATTATGTTGTCCGCACAAACTGCACCTGCAACTTTGACAATTTTAGTCGGTGGGTACTTTGAATTTTTGACTTCAGTGACTATGGTGTGACTGGTTATTTGGAGGAAAAATATTGTTTACCAGAGTGTACTGCAGCAGTAACACCTAATCCTTCGATCATCCGACTTAAATTATTGTTTCTCAAAAACTGTGCAAGGAGATGACGTTCGTGCTCTCAAGGCTTTGATCACATTCATCAAAAAAATCTGTCAGGAAAACACACTTGTTCACACAGCTCCTGTTTACAGAACAGAGTGTATATGGTGTATACAGTATGTATCATAACTCTCATAAATGGTACAACACAATTTCAACTTACAACAAGATGGAAGTCTACTTTATCTCAGTTTTTCCTGCATTGCCCCCCCCCCCAAAAAAAAAAAACAAAACAAAAAAAAAAAACAATGCAATGCAAAGACACAGCTATAGATTAGTAAAGAGCAAACAGGCACGCATCCATTATACACACAAATTCTCACTTCTCTCATTTTAAATTCACCTCTGAAGTTCCTGGCTCTCACAGATCCTACCGCAGATTAGGATCAGAGGCCTGTGAGCCTACACACCCCCGACCTTCACCTCATACTGGTCGTCGATGAAATTTATGCTGTTTGCCACCAATACACACAAATACTACAGGTCTAGTGCAAAAAAAAAAACGCCTAATCTAATATTAGAAGGCTGCATTTGCATAGAGGCAAAAGGTTCACTCATGAACTGTTTGCCAATACGGGATTTAATCAATTGAATTGAAAATCAGCTTGCAGAGGAACATCAGAGAAGACCCATAAAACTTGTGCACACCAGGAAATCACGCTACAGGTGTTGGTAACCTGATGCCTGCACAAAAAAACAAACAAAAAAAAACCAACAACAACATACCTCACGCAGAGCGCGGACAGGCATCCACTCCTCACCACACCGGAGAGGCGCCGAGCAGAGACGCGCTGCTCGTCAAACCAGCGGTAAACATCACCAAGCAGTAACACGGTCCTTGACCTTGGGCCGGGTGAAGAGGCGTCCGTTCATCTTGGTTTTCATTCCCTCTTAGGGCCACATATCCCAAATTGGGGGAGAAAAAAATAACAAACAAACAAACAAAAAACCGCCTCTGTGCCCCAAAGTCACTTAAAAATCCGGTTTATTCGTCTTCAGTCGCTGCGAGCAAAAAAAAAAAAAAAAGGCTCCGGGATCGGTACCTCTCCAGCTTTACCGTTTCTTCGACCGCCTCCGAGCAGTCATTTCCCGAGTTGTCTTCAAAAAATGTGCTTAAACCATGCTCCTTAATGTTTTGGTTTTTTTTTTTTTTTTTAATTGTCTGTGTCTTGATTTAAATGTTTTTAAATTAGTCAAATCTCTCACCAAAGCACAGATTATCCACCGGGCCGGTTGGGCCGGCGCCCGGGGGGGCCTCCGACCTCTAGGGGGCGTCCAAACCCCCACCAACCGTGGTCTCGTCTTGGCTATACTTTTTATTTTTTAAATCACGTCAAATAAATTAATTAAAAAGTGTGCGTGTGCAAGACAGAAGGAGAGAGAGAGAGCGCGGGATGAAAAATGAACCAATGAATGCAGAGTTGCTTTATTTGCAAATGAGGTGGATATTATGACCGGTTTGCCGGCCGCGACCGCATGATGGTGATGACGAGTCAGGTCAGGTCCGGCGGTGACCCTGGGAACATGGCGGGCGAAACCTGGAGGCCGGGCCGAGGAAGACGCTTGTTAACGGAAAACGAAGAGGAGGGCACCAGAGAAGCTGAAGTTCGGGGGGCAAAACACAAAAACATGCCGTCTATCGCGACTCTTGTCAAAAGTCGGCTTGCTAGCATTAGCAACTGAGAGCCAGAGCTCTGCCACAGCCACCTCTTCACCTGACACCTATGCGGATGTTGGAGACCCGCTGGCCAGGTAGGTGACCGGTTTAGCAGCCCCACAGAAGGCCAGAAAGAAGCCCGTGCCCTGATGTAGGCTTTATCTCATATTATTATTATTCACAGATTATGGAATCTCCTGATTTAAGATATATATTCTTGTCTCCCCGGTGCTGTGCTTGTACAATGAGAAGTAGTTGACTTTGGTTGTTTTTGGATAACATTTGGCTGTTGTAGCATTGCGTCTCTATGCCAGGATGTGTGATATGGTGGGAATCCTGTATGATACAGGTTACATATATTATTATTTGTTGTAGATATACCTTGGCAGAGCAGTATGAATAGATTGCTGTGTGTGTGTGTGTGTGTGTGTGTCATTGATGGAAGAATCTGAATCATAGAAGTGTATTGGTGGAGGTGAGGGCAGTATGTGCTTTCCTATACCGTTCAGCTACACACTGTAGGCTAATGCGTAGATGGCCCAGGAAAGTGTTGTTGCAATCATGTGGTGTAAATCCTGTATGCTAGAATATATCTATAGGTGTTTGATATTGTCCTTCAGGTTGCGATCATAGGCTTTAGCCTGTCAGTGTAAATCCTGTATAAGCTACAGGTGTTTCCAACAGATAGTAGCCTCCGCCGAGACCCTCAAAACCTGGATTGCTTGTGTGTGGAGAGCGGAAGAGGTGGGGGGGCTCCAAAATGTTTGTGCCCAGGGGCCTATGCATTCTTAATCCAGGCCTGCTGTCACCTGTCCCTGTGAGGGAAAAGTTGGTTTATCTTTTATTCACTTTTGGTGATGCTCCTATAAAAGTTTCAAGGTCTCTCCCAGGGGCCTACATATGGAGCACCCTGTCGCCTTACCATAAATGGAAATAAGCCAAGCCATGCCTGTCTTAGGTTCAGTTTATAGCCAGTGTAGCGTGTGACCATCGTATAAGTTTCTATCCTATTGGATGATGTGTTTGGGTAGCGGTGAAGATTGGAACTAAGTTCTTTGTCTCAAGAAACAAAATAACAGATGATTGTAAGTCTCTTTCTCTTGATAGACTCTCCTTTGACCTCTTGTGATAAGGTTTGTTTGTCTCCTGTATTGTAATTTACAATATATTTCACTTTAACCCTATCAGTGTTTTGTGTGTTTAATTGTGTTCTGAGTCTTTTGTAGAAAATCTTCCACAACATTTCCTGTTTAGCCGGCCCTGAAATATGAAATTACATGTTGCGTTCAGGTGCGGACCATTTTCTACTAGCAGTCCAATTGCTGGCTAATGTCACCCAGATGTAATTCACAGTAGGAGATATTAAGAACTTCTGTCAGTTCTAATATCTCCTACTTGGATAAAGAAGAACAAAAGTAGCAAATCAAATGGTGGCAAAAGGGCTTCAAAGCCATTGAACAGGCACTTACTACAAATCCAGCATTAATGCTAATACAATCGGTACAGATAATTAAACTGAAGCTATACTGTATAGTAGTCTATTTATTTTTTTAGTTTAGTTTATTGATGAATATCTGCAAATAGTTGTGCACCACAAAAAAAGCAACGAAATCCAAAAAAATTAGAAGGTTTTCCCATTTTTTTCCCCCTTGTTCCCTGTTGACAGTTTGAATGCAGCATAATAGGAAGGGCTCTGTGTTCATTACTTAACCATGTAAAACCATGAAAATGAGAAACTGCTCATAATACAGTAGGCTATGTGGCCAATACTCACATCTAAAGCAAAGAATCCTACATATTCCTTTTTTTGATGAAAGAACTTAACAGCTTCTGAACTTATTATGTGGAGGAAAGACAAACTGACCTTGAGTGGAGGAGGTTCTTCAAGCGGGCAGTGAAGGATGAAACAGACACTATCTGTAGACAGGGAGAAAAGCAGGGGGAACGCGGCTGTGTCAGCCAAGGACACCGACTGTGTATCTCGAGTTTACCTCAGAAAGCAGCACAGATTCCTAGAAGCCACCGTAGCGACAATGCTTGGGCCGGCTGGACATTTTACGACTGTCTGCATAATGCACACTCGCGAGCTGACTGTTCTTGCAGAAATGGAATGGTACAGGCCAGGGGCGCCATCGGGGATATTGGGCCCCATGAAAGATATCACATCAAAAGATCTGAAGAATCGCTGTCCAGGATATGAACAAGAGCGACCCTACAGATATCCAAAGTATACACCTCCACCGGATTTTGGAAGAGGACATCATTGCATTGTTAAAATAGACGCTATTTCTTCACAGCTTTTAATTTCCTGACATTGCCGTAGTTAAATAGTTTTTGCAGAATGTCTGTTTGTAGTAAAACATGGTGTGTTTGATACCTTTTTAATAAATATAGTTTGGTTAGAGGTACCGATTTACCAACTATATTTTGTGCATTTACTAATTAAATGTGATTTTTCCAGTAGTATGATTGTTTTTAGGGTAGACTTTACATACATGGCCAATATCCACTAGAAATATAGGTGTGAAATCTTTTTTTTTTTTTTTTTTTTTTTTTTGATGCCTCAGAAATCAGAAACCTGCATTGACTAAATGTCGGCTAAAGGAGGAGCGAAATGTAAACACTCAGAATTTTCTGAGAAGATATTAAGAAACTAATGTCAGGGGAGCAAAAGTAGCCTATTTCACTATAGGCTAAGCTAACAGGTTGATTTCCCCCACTCGCAAAGTACACCTAGATTTCTTTGAAAAATTAGATGACATACTGTTATCCACTTTCTTTTCTTTCTTTTTGTTTTTGGAAGCCAGATTTTTCTTTAGGAAGCTGAGACATGATGCTTCACAGGCACTCCTCCCTTGCAATTCACTGCTGGCAAGTCATTTCAGCCATCAAGAGGAGTGATTTGTGGACCAAGCATGTAACTCAGACACAGGCTAGTTGAGCTCAGGGGAATTTCTGGGTTTTTATTTTTTATTTATTTATTTATTTTTTTTATGTCTAGGCCAGCTGGGTGCGTGGACAACTTAAAAAAAAAAAAAAAACAGTCATTATGGAAGAAGACATGTTGTAGTTTCCAATGTAGAGTCCGGTCATTTTTACGTGTTTATATACACTGCCCTATGTAAGAAAAAGATCACAATGTATGACGGTGCGACTTAGTTGAATGTGCTCAGTTCAGGTGAGTGCAGCCTTAAGAGAGCACAATTCTCCCCTGTTCTTTGCCTTTGACACTATTTTTAGCTCTCCAGACGGACGATGTGTGGCTGTGGCTCTGACAGGAATGAGGCCATCCGAATGAAGGGAATGAACCTGTGCCAACTGCCCAGCGTCTCACCCCCTCTGCATATTCATTGTCCAAAATGTAACATCTGGGACATTTCCCTGTCGGCCTGATTTCCACTCTCACTGTAATGCCTTACTTTAATCCAACAATTTGCTCTTCTCTCTGTCCCTGGGAACCATTATTCGAAAGGCCAAGTGACAAATTAGGGGAATGCCAGACAGGGTATGGTACATGAGAGAGATTTGGTGCGTGTGCGTGTGCCATACTTTGAAAATCAATTGAATGCCATCATAACAATTAAAGTTTTGAAAGATTTACACTTTACTGTCTGTGTGTGTCTCGTGTTGTGGAGATGGGCCCTGCAGCGATCCAGAATCTGGTGGGAATTGGCTACCACTGGTACATTTGTCCTCTGCTCCTTTTGCATCTTGCTTTGTGTGCAATGATGCCGTGCACTATATTCTGCTGTTCTCTACCTTTTTCTTACAACTCCTCATGCATTGGTCGTCAACAGTTGAACTGCTATTCTAAATGTGTGGGCAAGGTAATACAGTTTACTGCATTTCCCCAAAGCAACAGTACCTGTTGCAGGAAGGCTAACTCTCACTGGTCAAACACAAAAACAAATTACTACAAACAATTTTCAATTAAAAATTCCAACATTTTTTGCAGGTCGCAAAAAAATACGTGACTGAGCGTATCAGTAAAATGTTGAGATTACGTATTTGTTTAAAGCCAAAACAATCAATCTTGCAATACAATATCCCCTTGTAGTGATTACAGCATTTTCGCGGTTGTTTAGACACTTGCAGCACTTGCTTAACGTTAGCGAAAGATTGTGGTCTGGTTTAATTAGGGACATTTTCAGAGACTTCAGACGCAACTTGTTTATTTACATTTAACCAAAACAACAGTCTTTCCCTTAACTTAACCAAAGCACTTTTGTTGCCTAAACCAA
The DNA here is from genome assembly GCF_016859285.1 of Xiphias gladius. Lineage (NCBI taxonomy): Eukaryota > Metazoa > Chordata > Actinopteri > Istiophoriformes > Xiphiidae > Xiphias > Xiphias gladius. The sequence goes on along the minus strand of NC_053400.1, from coordinate 29,170,707 downwards.
ACTACAGACGGGACTGTTGATGCACACTCCAGTCTCTGTTGTGACAGTCGTACACCCACCACCGACCCAAATCACTTCCTGGTGACTTCACTGCTGTAAATCAATGCAGAGCTTTATTTTAAAAAAATGTTGCGTCTGAACGTAATTCAGCCAACGATTACACTGTCACCACAACATTATTAATAAAGCAATTTATGAATGTAATTTTTTTGTCTTGTCATTTATATTATCAAAAACTATTGTTTTTCATGATTCTACATGGCAATTTTATTTGATAATCCAGTATGTAACACTTACCACCTGTAGATTTGAAAGGTGGCTGTAAAAATTACTTCTTTACAAACAAAGCCATAAAACCTCTCCTGTAGCATAATCCACCCTTTGACTCTTTATTTGTACACCTAGTATATCATGAACTCTCATAGTTTTGCCAGAATATGGTTAAACACAGAAGCAGCATCACTGTGTTCCTGCCATCAACCAAGATTGCAATATTGCCAATAACCAAGATTAATTCAAGCCATTTTAATTTGAGTCAAAGAGTAAACACTGTGCCACCCATGTCTCTTTATGCCGGTGTGTATTGAATAAGTGAATGTGCTGAAAAAGCAGGGACCTACTATGTGCACAAACAAAATTTGTGATTGCTTTGCCCAGACTCACTGCATAAAATCCAGTTAGATGGAACTCATCAGATTCACCGCACAATTCAATCCGTCATACTTACATTGTTCCAGATTTAGACAGGGCAATGCTGTGAATCACAGTTGGTGTTTTTATTTTCTACAGGGTTTTATTGGTGGACAAGGTAATAAGTCTCAAACTTCACCACTTTAACATTATTATTATTATCATTTTATTTCATTGTGAGGCCTGAGCATGCTAATAGCACAAAAATAACACTGCCTCAGATTGTTTTTGTTGACTATTTTTAAATAATAATTCGTCCTCAATATAATTAGGTTTTTTCTGGCATGTGAACAGATCATTAGTGGAAGGATTTGGTGTTCTTATTCTTCACAATATGATATTAAAATAGAGATCCCGCAGGTGATCTTCATTATTCATTTAATCCATTGTATTTCCTTGACATTTAAATAAATCTGTACAAGTCAATTCTAACTAAATTGTTCTGGATTTAATTTTGAGGAAAAAGTCACATACATAGAAGGTTTTAAGTCTATCAGCACTGTTTTAAATCTTTTTAATAATTCTTGATCATTTCTTTAATTGCAATTTAATTGTCAAAGCTGAAAAGATTGTGACATTATATAATGCAAGTTTAGCTGTATATCTGCAGACGAAAATAATTCCTGAGAAACCTTCTATCCCAGAAGAAAAAAGATGACAATTCAGTGCCACATGTGCCATGTTAGTAAAAATGTTCTACTGAGAAACTGTAACCTGTGATTAGCCCCTGTACGTAATGTATTCTATTGGGTTAAGGCTTTTTAAACGCGCAGTATTTGACCAGCTAAAAATGAAAAGCAACCAAACCAGATGAAACTTGGTTTGACTGCCAGAATAAATTCGTTCAACACTTTTTTTCATGCCTGTGTTCAGCTACTGTACATTTGCAATGTTAGTGCCAAGTAATTCTACTTTATTTAAAGAGTAAATTTCATAAAATGCATCTTTTGGTATGTGTTCGTACCAGGTGTGATGTTTTCAACACCTTAATTGCATGTTCTAAACTGGATCACTTTAACTGACTTTAGGCATGTCAAATTAAACAAAAATTGTACCCAAGCATGGATGATTTTTTTTTGGGTTGATCACGAGGTCAAGCCCCCCAAAACTGCCCCAAAGTTTAAACACATGAATGACAGCACAGTATTCAGAGTTAAACAGTCACACTGAGATGTAGAGTCAGCATCAGGCGGTAGTCAAATCAGTGATAGATACTGTATACTGTGTAGCCATACTAAAAGAGGACTGATGCTTTAATTGCTAAATAATATTAACCCCCAGAGCAATGTTCTAGGGTAATAGAATTAATAAAATATCCATTAGTGGGAATTCAGTTGGAAAAGTAAGGCATGGATCTTATTTTGGGGACACAATAAAGACCAGTGACCTGATGTTTTCCAGGAAGTCATTTTAGTTCATGAAGTTGCACCTACCATAATCTACACCCACCAAAAGCCCCAGATAGCAAGTGCCCTAGCAGTCCATCTAAAAAAGGAATAGCAAGCTGATAGCCCCCTATCAAATACATAGCAGCAGCCATAATAATACGTTTTCTGCTCTAATCTGACAGTGCACCAGTCACTGTCACTGACAGTGTCCTAGCAGCAACCAACTGTATGAAATGTGCCTTTTGCTATTCATGGCGAAACAGCACACGAACCAATATACCGATGTGGCCCTGCTGCCCTTTTGCTCTTCCTAAGCCACAAACTTGTCTCATATAACACTCCGTCATACACCCACGACTTCTGTCTTTTCTTTCAACATGATGTGTGACCTTTATCGCAATCTTATCATTATTCTATCAGCAGGATGTTGACAAGCCTCTACTATAGGTTGAGTAGGGATAATGCAGTAAGGGTTTGCAAGTTGAGCATCAGATGATGTCAGGATAATGACGAGACAGACTCTGGTTGGTGCTGTGTGTCTGCCTCCTGAAATGATGTTTACTCTGCCTTTTTGGTTGAAGAAAGTGCTGCCTCAGTTAGATGTTGTGTTGATAGTCAAATCAGGTCATGTGAGGTGCACTTTGTTACCAGAGTAACTAACCGGACTACCTTCCATTATCAGTAAATACAATGCTGCTCTGCAAGTCTGTCTTATTAGAAAATGTTTTCACACTCTGACATTTTCTGGGATTCTGGAACCTTTTAACAACATTTCTACTTACTCCTTTTTCATTCTGGTTGCAAGCGTAATCTGCCTCCTTAAAATAAACCTCCATCATTCTCTTTCGGAATTAACCAGAACTCCAATAGTGGAATTAGTTAATTGGTCTAGTCCTTCCCATTTCTCTTTGACAGAGCTAAACCTCTCTCATATTTATAAATTTCCACTTTGCCTTAATAGATCACAAAACTTATGCAATATTGACCACTTTTTTTTTTTTTTTTTTGCTTTGTTGGAAATAAACTTGCAGGGGACAGATCATTCCAGTTGCTGTTCATAGAGATTTTTTTTAATCTGCAGGAGGCTTAATTCCACTGAATGACCAAATCTTGATTACCATTAGCAATGAAGACACTACAAACAATTCGAAACCTTTACCTAGCTTCAAGCATCATCTTGTTTTCTTTAAAAAGCTTGCGGGAAAATCTCAGTCAAGTGCTGCCATTAAACTTTACATTTCTCCTTGCGCCTTACAAGCTTAATGGTCACACATTGAGAAGTTAGCTGCAAACAAGCTCAAATTTCAAACCAACTGACCTGGAGAGAGCACTTAGACAGCATGTTTGAGGCCAAGGATAGCACAGTGGTGAGCTAAATGTCACATCTCTCCTCATGGGAAAGCAATTGTCACTTCTCATGTGTTTGCAGCTTCATACAAGGCAGTTACTGGGCTGTCAAAATTTAGCTCAATAAAGGAGTCAGTGGGCTTCCTTATCGTGATGATGCACCATGCTTAATGGAAATATGTGCTAGTGAGAGACAGCGAGGGCTTTTAAAAAAAATTTATATCTTGCCTGCACCTGTTTGGAATTAGTCAGTCACCTTGAATTTACGTTTGCCAAAATACGAGTTGAGGCACAGGCAGGTGATTCAGTAGTTGTCAAACAGCACAGTGCATTTTTGGTACCAAGCATTACTGTGCTGCACTTCATCGTCTGCTTGCAGAATGACCTCAAAGCCACAAGCGACAGTCATATTCTTTTTTAATCTGGTTTTTCTGAGCATTGGTTATTGAGAAAATTGCTCAGCAAATTGCTCATTAATGCATCACTAATAACAAACCCTTGGTGATCACTTAAAACAGAACAATGCAAGGGACCTGAAAACAATCCCCGAACCTGGAGACCAGAAAAGGGCAAATTAACTGAATATGTTTTTCAGATTTTATGTTTATGTTTTATGTTTTATGTTTAACAGATTCGACTCTAGCCCCACTCCCTCCCCCAGCCACCAGAGTACAGGCAAGTCAATGTCCCAATCATACCCTCTCTGCCGACTGCACACCCCGTCCCCCTGGGCATCTGGGAAATCAAATGCACGCTCCTCACACCACACTATTCCACTCAACACTCAAGCAAATTACACACCCTTCCCCCATCTCCTTCAACTGGGGCAACCCCCCACTACTCCCCTCAGTCTCTCCCAAACAGCTTAGGAAGGAACACCAGAAGATCAAGGCAAGAAAGGCCACAGATCCAGATGGCATCAGCTCCAGACTGTGCAAGGACTGTGCAGGCAAGCACTGTAAGGTGGTTCTGCACATTTTCAATCTGAGCCTTAGTCTGGATAGAGTTCATGCCCTGTGGAAAACTTCCTCTGTGGTTCCAGCAACAAAGATTGGGCTCACTGGGGTGTACAATCACTTCAGACCAGTGGCCTTAACTTCTCACTAGTTGAAGACCATGGAAAGGATCATACTCAGCCACCTCCGACCCCTGGTTAGCTCAAAGCTGAACCGCCTGCAATTTGCCTATCAACCAGACAATGGGGGGGATGACAGTCATCTAACTACTGCTCAGATCCCTCTCACACCTTGAGAAACTTGGGAGCACTGTTAACCCCTTTCAACAAACGCAAACATAGTTGTCAGTTCTGGGCTGGTCCTAATACCAGTTCAGACTTGGTTCAACCAGCAAAGCATCTAAGAGCCAATTTGCTTTACAGCAGTCTGGAGAGACACCATAGAGTGACATCATTACGTCACTGTATACGTCTGTATACATCGCTGCTTTCCCAGCAATGCTACGGCTAAACACAACAACAACGATGGCAGACTACATCATCTCATTATAAGTGTTGCTCCTGGCTTTGCAGGGCTACATTGGAATCCAAAAATTTTGATGTTGATTTTAAACCTTTCCAAATTTTCACAAATGGCAGTCACAAAGTTGAAGTTGGTCTTGTTCACAGTAATCCTGCTCCTAGCCACTGACATAAGCAGTTCTTGGTTCTAGACCATCAAAGTGTTGTTGCCGCTCTCAAACCAGTTTTCCTGGCCAAGAGCCACTTCTTTGGCTATTGAAACGCAAAGAACTGGTTCGAGGTTAGGCAACAGCTCCAAAGCGGCCCTGGAATTGCCTTAGTGAGGGTCATGTTTTTTGTTTTGTTTTTTAAATTTTACAGCCATCACTCTTCAGGGGGAAGTTAGAAGAAGCAGGATCAGACTGGCTGCATGGACCATCAACAGAAGTATTTGGAAAGTGATACGATTTTCGGAATTTTGCCGCTGTTCACCACCACATTGGATTTTCCTCCCTTAAGATGCTTTTCGAGGCCTTTACTGCAGCCACCTTCAGTTGCTGACGTTTTCTGGGTCTTCCTGCCTTCAGTTTAGCGTTCATTAAGTGAAAAGGATGCTCAATTGGGTTGAAGTCAGGTGACTGATATGGCCATTGAAGAATATTTCTTTACTTTGCCTTGAAGCTCTTGGGTTACTTTTGCAGTATGTTTTGGGTCATTATCCATCTGTACTGTCAATCGGTTTTGCAGCACTTGCCTGAATCTGAGCAGATAGTATAGCCCTATATACTTCAGAGTTCATCCTGCTACTTCTATCAGCAGTCACGTCATCAATAAACACCAGTGACCCAGTTCCATTGGCAGCCTACATGCCCATGCCATAACACTGCCTCCACCATGTTTGACAGATGATGTTTTATGCTTTGGATCATGAGCCATTCCTTTCTTTCTCCATTCTCTTCTCTTCTCATCATTCTGTTACAAGTTCATCTTGGTTTCATCTGTCCAAACAATCTTGTTCCAGAACTGGGCAGGCTTTTTTAGATGTTTTCTGGCAAAGTCTGATCTGGCCTTTCTGTTCCTGAGTGTTATCAGTGGTTTGCACCTTGTGGTAAACCCTTTGTATTTACATTCATGAAGGCGTCTCTTGTCTTGATATGCCTACCTCCTTGAGACTGTGCTTGACCTCGCTGGATGTTTTTCTTCACAAAGGAAAGAATTCTGTGATCATCCACTTTAGATGTGATTCGTGATCTTCCAGCCGTTTTGGGGTTGCTAAATTCGCTAGTACATTCCATCTTTTTAAGAATATACCAAATTTATTTGGCCATTGCTAAAGTTTCTGCAATCTGTCTGATGATAAGTTTGTATTGTTTTTTTCAGCCTAATGATGGCCTCATTCATTTGCATAGACATGTCTTTGGAGCTCTCAATATGCGTTTCAATGAACAGCTACCAAATGCAAATTCAACACTTGGAATCAACTCCAGACCTTTTTATCTGCTTCATTTCTCTTGAAATAATGAGGGGAGTGGCCAAACCTGGCCCTGAAACTGATTTAGTCAATTGTCCAATTACTTTTGAGCCTGTGAAAAATGAGTGACTATGTATAAAAATTGCTTTTCAATAAATGGCTGTAATTCCTGTTTGTGTGTGTGTATATATATATATACAATGTGTGTATATATATATATATATATATATATATATATATATATATATGTATATATATATGTATATATATATGTATATATATATATATATATATATATATATATATATATATATATATATATATATATATATATATATATATATATACAATGTGTGTATATATATATATACAATGTGTGTATATATATATATACAATGTGTGTATATATATATATACAATGTGTGTGTGTATATATATATATACAATGTGTGTGTGTATATATATATATAATGTGTGTGTATATATGTGTGTATATATATATATATATATATATATATATATATGTATGTGTATATATATATGTGTATGTATGTGTATGTGTATATATGTATGTATGTATGTATGTATGTGTATATATGTATGTATGTATGTATGTATGTGTATATATGTATGTATGTATGTGTATATATGTATGTATGTATGTGTATATATGTATGTATGTATGTGTATGTATGTATGTATGTATATATGTGTGTGTGTGTGTGTGTGTGTGTATATATGTGTATATATATATATATATGTGTGTGTGTGTGTGTGTGTATATATGTGTGTGTGTGTGTGTGTGTGTGTGTGTATATATGTGTGTGTGTGTGTGTGTGTGTGTGTGTGTGTGAGAATGTATGTATGTATATGTATAGGTACATTATTATGGCAGTGGCAGCACTGAACACAACAGTGTTGAGTAGCACTCCACTTAGTGAATGATGAAAAACACATACAAGAGCCATACTTCACAACAGGAGACATATGTCTTCCAGCCATGCATCTTCAGCAATTACTTTTATATTGGACATTATATATTTTGCGCTTTCCACCTCCATTATGGGGATTCAGGGAAACGAGGACTCGCACAAAACAATGTTTATCGGGACCATCGGGGCAAGCTGCGCAAGCTTCCTGCATCTTACCAGATATGATTTTTACATGAATCATTTCAAACGCTTGTCTCTGCATCCGATCGAAAGTAAACACAGAAAGCGTCCCCCTGGAGTAGGGATTATGGCTTACCATACAAGGATCTACATCCTAACACTTTTGCCCTCAGATGGTCGGACAACATCTCTTATGAACTGGTTTGTTTCGACCATATACCTCTACCTTAATTCTGAAACAACTTGTGACTAGATGTGACTAGATTTTCAATCTCTGGAGAGTATAGGTGGACAAAGCAGAGACCAGTGGTAGAGAGCACACAGTTCTGTGTCTATATTTATTTGTTTTGATGAGCTGACCAAAATGAACTACACTGGCTGTGCTCAGCACAATTAAAGGAGTTCGTCCCCCAAAAGCAGCAACATTTTAAAAATTTCTTGAATAAGCACTGAAGTTTAAGCAAAATAAAGCTGGGCCTTTACAGATGATCTTATTTTAAAAAAAGAAATTCATTGTGGTTTTCAGTATCTTCAAGGGAATTGTTGTTAATATTAAAAAAAAGAAAAAAAATAAGTCTTATCCTGTTACGAGTAGGTCTACATATTTAAAGGGGTGCTTATTAAAATACTGTCATAGCTCCTTTCTTCTGTGTCCTTTTTGTGTTTTCATTTCCCTCAAAGACTTTATCTAGTCAGTTTTATCAAATTATTCTCTGTTTGCTTGTACTGTATTGACACTTCCATTCTAATCTGTCTAATCTTTCTTTTTGATGCCTTTTTCCATTGTGTTTTTGAGCTCTCTCTCTTCCACACTACAACTATTTGCTCTTGCTTACACTTTGCTTTTGTGAACTCAGAACCTTTTTTCTCCTGAGTCATATACTGTATGACATCATCCGACATGCCCCACCTTATCTGTTCTGCTATCAGATCTTCCTCTTAGCCTGTCTAGTGATGTTTTCGAGCTGTTTTCACCATTCCCCTTTTGTCAGTAGCCTTAGGTCATTTTACTCAGGATGTTTCTTCCCGCTGGTCTTTTCCTTCTTTGGCTGCTTACACTCTTGAACCTCCAAGACCCAGCATTCTGGTATTTGTTTCCACAGTTTGGTTTGCTGTGTCTCACTGGACTTGAAAGGATTGTATCTTTGACTCCTAAGAGGCACTGATCAACGTGAGGTCCCAGTTTTACCTTCGTCAAGAACTTATCTTTCCTTAGTGTTTTCCGGCCTTTTCAACTTATTTCCCATCCACTACTGTTTACAAGCCATTTCTTCGTGGTCAAATGCATATCATTTGAAATTCTGTAAGTCATCCTCAAACTCAGACAAATTCTTAATTTATAACGTTTAATAGTGTTTATGGGATGTGAGCAGCATGTTTAACTGGCTTTGAATACAACTCTCATGGGTTGCAAGCCCATTACATCCTCAGTTGGGTACCATCACCAGAACTATTGTTGTTGTTGTTGTTGCATGGTCTTTCAACAGCTGTCAGCAGCAATATTCACAGCAGTCATTAGATGACTCTCACGGAGACAATAACACACAGGATCTGAATTGAATAAACTGCATGGCGCAGATGTTAGAAAAATTGAGTTGAGGTCATCAGTTGCTGATACTTCCTATGAATGAACTACTGACTGTAACTTTTTACTCAAGCTGATAGTCTCACATTAAGAGAGAAATAAAATAAAGATGGTTTACAGACATGATCTACTGTTGACATTGACAGAGAGAGGCAAAAGGCTGAGTAAAACCAACAGATTTAGTGAGAGAAAAGATAAGTAGAAAATGGTGCATCATCAAATTTTATTTTAAATAATTTTAAAATGTAATGTGAATAGCCAGGGCAAAAAAAGGATAGGAGTTAACTGAGTGTTGGCCTGCTTTCTCAATGAATGGACCGTGTCAGTATTCAAAATGTTGGGAAGCTGAGTTTAGGTATAATGCATAAATGTAAAATGTACATCAATGCTCAGTTTAAACCTTACTTGGCACATACAGTTCTAACACCTGGGGAAATATTGTACCACTTTTTAATGAGACGCATTAGTTACAGTTAAGCCAAGCATCCGTTAATGCTCCGGGGTCTCGTCTGTGCAGATTGATCTCATTCATCCATGTAATGTAAAGCAAAGTCCAAATAAAACGATCAACTGGACTTTTGTTACGACAGATAAGATCATTTGCTGTTAGGCCAGTTGGCTTCATTCTGATGGCAGGCAGGACCGTCCTCAGTAATTTTCCTGTTGGGGTACATCCTCATTTCCCTAGTGGATGATAACATAATTGATGCCATCTGTCCAGAGGGTGCCCAAAGTAAAGCACTCTACCCACTATGATGTCCGCTCTCCAGGTGATACACACACCTATCGCTTTCAGGCTCAGTGTGCACAGTCCATTGGAAATGTGTTAGAGAAACAGAAAAGGAGGGAAGGACTGAGCGAATCAATGCACCGTACACAACTCTACAATGAAGCAACGGCGCAAAACATTATTTTAGAGATCTTTTATGTTATTATGAGAAGTCTAAAAATATTTTGGTTCTTTATTAAACTGTGGCGTGACAAATTAGACTGGCAGGCCGTCACAGTGTGGGTAATTAATGAGAAACACTGTGTCATATTGGTTTGCCTAGTGTGGCTAACGTTAGCAGTGCTAGCACCAGCAGCGTTCTTTCCTTGAAGGTTAAAGTCCACATGCCTGTGCTGAATGTGATTTACGCATTGCTCTGGTCGAGTTGTTATATGCCAGTTTATTCTGACACAGCCTACATACAACCTTATTTTCTTTTTTAGATCACAATACTGCCAAACCACGCTTGTTTTGACGAGATGTCTTCCGTCCCACTTTCCACCTTGCTTGTTTACTCCATCCTTGCACTAGTGTGGGAAGAGGGGGGGCTGCCGTCTGCAGGGGGTTGCAGCCCCAGCTAGTGGTGGGTGGCTGTATATCATCTTTGATGCAAAAGTTAACGAGCGTTATACATTAATAAAATATTAGTAAATATTTTAATCAACTAGTATTTCTGGTGCCGAGTAGCAAGGGTAGCACCGTTTAATAGTTCAGTCGAACATTCATGTCCATTCCTAGTTTTTATGGTTGTGTTTTGACCATCACAGCACTTGGTTAAGGTTAAAGAAAGATCTTGGTCTGTGACTTTAGGCACAAGACATAATTTTATATTATTACATTTGCTGTTACTGAAACCATGATCTTTTCAAAGTGCTTTTGCCGCCTAAACCTGACCGCAAGCACATTGTATGGTCACTATACACCCCGGCCACGTTCATACAGCTTGTATGCAGCACAAAAACAAGGCACTTTCTTCACATGAAAAACCATTGCCAATGAACATAAACCTGGCAGCAGTTATATTTCCTGCAAAACTTATGTGGCCAAACAAATTATTAGTATATAAGGGTCATTTTTAGGAGACAGGGTTGGAATGACACATGATTGATGACAATGAAAATTTCCATGATGACAATGAAAGTGACAAAGTCACAGGTTACATTGGGCATCAGATTTTATGAGGATAGTATTTTTAGCCACTGTTGAATCGAGAATTAACTTCCCAGGGACTCAAAACAGAAAAGATCAGTAGATTTAAATAGGACCTTGGAGTGTTATATGAGGGTTACTTAAGAGAAGGGATTTGAAAGAAATGAGAAACTGCTCCCTGACTTTGTTGGGGAGGGAACAATATTCTTAAAGCTGGCAGTAAAATCACCCAGGGACATGAAAAAAAGTGTGTGGTGGAGGAAGTGAGGTAGAAAAGGAGAAATTTTGATGATCAAACTGTGCTCCAAGGTGCATGCAGCCAGAGCAGAGTCATTTGATAAAACAAGTGTTGTCTCATGTTGATGAATGCAAAGATATATTAATGCAATTGACATAATTAAGCAGAGCTCAGTAACTGTACATTTTTGCAGATTCCTTTGCTTAATGCGAATTAGGCAAAGGAATCTAATGGGGAGTGGAACTGTATATGGCAATATAACTACTTGTAGTCTGAGATAATGAGGGCATTCCTAATAAAGGTAAAGTCACTTAAACAGGGTTGTAAGACAACAAGTTAGAAACCCATAATAAGAATCATTACATTAACAAAAGAAGAGTTCCAGGGAAATTACATTTACATTTATGGAAGAAAGAGACAACTGAAATTCTACTCACGTGTTCCTTTTCTTCTTGAATTGCGTAACTAAAATCTTGATTGGGAAACAGCACACAATGCACTGGAGAGACAAACGATTGTGTTACGAAAAAAATTGGTGAGCACTCAAGTGCGATCAGCAAAAGGAAATATGTATAACTTGGAATTATGACATATTCACAAACTTTTCACTGCACACTAATGGAAGTAAACTAATATAAATAAGATGCATGTCTGAAGCAAAATTTAGCATGTTACTCGTGTGAGGATGATATGGTTACAATTGCAAATTTACTCAATTTTAAAGCTTTAAACTATGTTGTTTGTTTGTTTTTTATTTTATTTGCTTGTCATTTGTGCTATTCTACCTGGTATTTAGAGTATGGCATCTTATGGGCTGTAATATAGTAATATAGTGTGTGGTCATTCTCCACTTTTCCTTCTGTAATCACATAATAAGAACAGTTGTTAACACATGGTGACACCATTTTTCCCAAACTTCAGTTTTGTTACACAGTAATATGCCCTGTAGGTACCCAATATTTACAAAAGTAAAGTTTAAACCTGAGTTTGAGCTGAATGTTTCTTGATCGTGATTATTTTTACCATTTAGTTTAAATTAAAATACGCGACAAAATCTTTTTTCTGTTCTGGATCTAAACACTCTAAAGGGAAACAGCCATTTTTCTCTTTTATCACTTGTGTGTTATTTTATTCCTTTTTTGTAGAGGACAATACACATCATGAGCACAGTGTGTGCTCTCACATCTTTAATGAACATCCCACAGAATAGTCTCTTTTGTCAGTTTGAGTGCAAATGGCGCAGTCTTCCTGACAATGGATCTGCTTATGATTACACCCAGCTGTGCATATTATTGCTCCATCAAAAATCAGATAATCTGGACTCAGATTACATTTTTCTAAACTTGCCTCTCCAGGTTTTTATTCACATTTGTTCATTACCCTGCAATCGCTGCCCCGACAGGTTTTCCTGCTGCACCAATTGTTAACTCTGAGATAATATTAACTGCAATCATCAGCGCATCAGTTTACTGTTTCTTCTCCTGAAACTTTCGAACAATTTCACAGAGAGACCAAGGGTTATGAGATATACTGACTAGTACTTGGCTATAGTTTGCCCTGTACTACTGAATGTTTCGTGCCACGTCTTCAGACTCTGTTACCCCATTTACAATCATTCACTTCATCTGTCTTGAGTGGATTGAATACTTTTTAAAAAATGAAAATGCAGCCGAGTAGCATTAGATTCAAATTTCTCTGCATTCTAGCCAGGTGTAAATGCATCCCCCTATCCAAGACACATACAAAAGCTTTGCTTGTCCCAAGTGTAACTACATTAGTGAGCACTAGTAAGTGAAAATGGTCACTGATGTCGCCTGCCCTGTGGTAATGGCGGCTAAAATCACACTGAAATTACCGTCACGTTTCCCTGCATCATTAAAGCAACAAAAAGTAATGGCTCTGGTAATTTCAGCACGAAAAGTCATACTGAAGACACACTGAGCTGTTACAGCGTTTATCAAATCCCTGATCAGTGCAACCACTGAATGATCTTTGTGGTTGAGGGAGCAGCGTGAGTGAAAGCCTGTGAACGCAATAAAACTTTTCTCACTCGTAGTCCATAAATATGATTCATTCATGTGTTTGTTTGTAGTTAGTTGTAGCAAGCTAAACTGTTAGTGTTGTCACTAAACTTCTTAGGTGCAGAAGCTATTCATCTTCTGGTGCTTTTGGTAGGTAACAGTCAGTTTCAGGTGTCTAAGTGTGTGGTAAAGTGTAAATGAAAGTGTTTTAATTTTTGTCTGGATTTTATCTGGATACAAGACACTTGGAATGACTAGTGTGAATGTGGCATTTCGTTTTTAATGTGAAATGGTCTTCATCTCCAAAATTTGGTGGATGGCTTCTGTGAACCCCCAAAGCAGTGAAACCATGATTCTCAGGCTTCTTAATTATACAGCCTATGATTTTCCTGTGATAAATGCTTACTCCAATAAGTGGTCAGTGTTAGCAATGCTTGACCTGAGCCCCCCCCCCGGATGTGATTAATCATCTTACTGCTATTGATAGACTGGGGAATAAGGTTTGTCTTTCAAGGTCTGGTTCTACTTCTACCCATCAAGCGGAAAATCTTTAAGTCTCCATTGGCTATTATACGCCTTCAGGCTCTGTTCTGGGGCCAAAACTGTTTTATTTAACCTTTGGCTCGTATGATTTGTCAGCAAGCATTTCCTTCAACTGCAATGCCAGCAGAACTCAGTGCCAGCTTGTAGCTGTAAGTTGCCAGTAGTAAATGACTTTCTGGCTAATGTCAGGAGATAATCGTTCTAAAAAAGAGAATCTTTTTATTTGCTGTGAAGAAAATTATATCTCAGATTTCTTTAATAAATGTTCAAACTGTGAACAGCAAGCTACAAATCTATTTCAGACATGGATTTACCATCTGAGAAACACTGATTACTCTGGTTTTGTCTTTGGAAAAATGGATAGTCTTGTGTATTTTTAAGCACTATTTTACATAATATCTCCTTAACTGTTACACTGCCGTGTTTTTACAGTCTCAACTAATAAACTGAAATGTTATGGCATCAGACTGTGCAGAGATCCTCCATGATGTTCAGACTAATGATATCTTGTGGAGTAGTGTGGAGCTGATTATAGCTTCTCTGCAGCCAGTGTCACTAATCCGGTGCACACTAAGTTTCCATGTTGCTTATGTATTAATTTTTTATTAGGAGTTCCACGGTTATCTATCTTAGTATAACTAGATATAACTAACATTATACTATCACTACCACGACCACTATTACAGCTATAACTATTACTGTGGATACAGCCAACGGTTTTATAACAGACCTGTCTTCATTGATAGAGCATATACTGTATATCAGCATTATGTACCATATGTGACTATTTTTGGTGTATTCCACAGAGCACTACAATGAAAATATATATTTAAATGTATGCCAGAGGACTATATTAGATCTCTGGCACGAGTTCAAATATTTGACAACAGTGATGAGCATCGCCCTTACTTACCGCAAGCTAGCACTGCATATATGCAGTTTGCAACAATGAGGGTGGTAAATTTAGCACTCGAAATTCATGGTCATTTTTGAAACAGTGTGTCGCCGATTTCAGAAAGAGTCAAAGAAAAGCAGGCTCCTCATTTTTAAAGAGTTTCCATTGATTTTGCTGGCTGAAATTACAACTGCTGGCAGATTTTTTTTTTCAGTTGTTGCTAGCTACCTGAATAACATTAATTGTATGAGTTGGTTGGAAATTCCATCCCCAGCTGACTTTTTAATGCTTCCAGCTGATATATGTTTTCAGAACCCTGCAGAAGAGTTTTAAATACACATTTGATGGCTACTTACATTATATTATGATTCGTCTGGACCAACGACGCAATTTAGACTTAAAATTAGATTTGAGTCATTGTTAGTATTTCCAACTAATATATTTCACTATTACATGAGAAAAGGATTTGAGGATGAGGATGATTTTGACAGAGTCGTCTCATGCGCACTTTCCCAAATCCGGTACGGAGCAGGACAGAACCCCAGTGTTACAGTGTTAAAATATAACAGAGAATCAGGGCAGAATCAGGGAGTCGGGTCACAAACTTTCAGTATGTCAAAATAAAGTCACAGAGATCAGGCAGGTATACAGGCAAGCAGGCATAACTGGAACACTGTGTCAGCAAAGCATATAGACAGTCTGGCAACTGTGAGTGGGGAAGTTGCTTGTATTTATACACTGAGGCCTTAATGAAGGACAGGTGTGCAGGGAGGAGGAGGCCCAGGTGTTTGGTGGACATGTGGGGAATGGCGTGGTTCCATGAGAAACACAGGGAACCTCCCTATACAGCCTAGAGAGAGGGAGAAACTGTAAAACTGAAAAAGGAGATGGTGCAGTTGTCACCTTGACAGATATTTATCTCCAACCTTTCTAGTGCTACTACCGTCTTCACTATTGCTGCTGCTTGAAACTGGTACTGATGCGACTGTGACTATCTGTGCTATTATTGCAACCACCAAGACACTACAATTAATACACGTTTTGCATTGCAGGGAAAATAAAAGAACAAACGGCGGAAATGTTATGATGCTTCAGTGGGGAGAAAATGAGACAGTAGAAAACTAGCAGTGTCTTTTGGCATATTTTAAACTCTATGACCTAAAATACAGAAACTCACACATGAGATCAATAGTCTGTAACAGGGGATCAAGGTTCGGGAATGCTGTTACCGAGCCCTAAAGTGCTCCAGTCTCCCTGGTATGTCAAAAGCTAAGTCATTATATTCAATTCACCTGTATCAAGTTCCTCCACCTTGCTGCTCAAGAGCTACACTAGTCTGCTGCTTTCAATATGATGCCCCGAGGTATTGCTGATGTGGTGAAATGTGCTGTGAAAATGCTTGGGAGAATCCCCACAACTCTCTCGATCAATAGGTTTTTTTTTTTCCCTCAGAAGTCTATACTGTGGGGAGTTAACTTGGTGAATTTCATTATAATGACAAGCAACAGAGTAGTTTAAAATCCGCAGAAAGGATATTAGCTCTGACCTTTACTTTTATCTGCCCATCATTTCGCAGGACAGGTCTCTCTCTAGGTCTGATCTGCATCTGGAGATTTGTTGGATAAAGATCATGTTTGTTAACTTTCACATCTATGAGTGTGACATTGTCATTGTTCATTGTTCTTGGATTAAAGGAAAGCCAAAATAAAGCTGTAAGAAGATAATAAAGTGATCCGGACAGACTCACAAAGACAACCTGGATGGTGAGACACTGATGTATATCCTCTTAAAACCTGGGAAAGTGGAGAGTCACCATGTTTTAATATTCAGGTGCAGCTTTTGAGCTGTAATTGTAAGGTTTTTCAGGGTATTTTAAATGAGAATAAGTAATCAAGGGTGCAGGCTGCCAATTTAGCCTTGAATTGTAATGTGTTTTGCACATAGCTCCAGGATAGGAATGACTGAATTTAGCCTTTTCCCTCCCTGCTAATTCTCCTACAATATCAGGGAGAATTGATTGGGGGAAAAAATGCCAAGTCATTCAAGCTTTTCTCGGAGCTCTCTAGTAAGGACAAGATTGTTCACAGCTGCTTTGATACCACTGACCCCTATATGCTTATACAGGGATCACACATAGTTGAAACTATGTATGTCTCACTGCCTTAGTCACTTTAGTTGGTGCAAAACATCAAAAAATACAAGCTTTTTTAAAATTTTTTTGCAGGTCACATTTTATATTTACAGTGCTCGGCTGTCAAACTCGAATTAAAATAAATCTTTTCAAAGAAATTACTATCTGCATGGATGCATTTGGTCAAAAGTGCACTCACCAAAAAGAAGAAATTTAAAGTTATTTTTCTGCAATGACAGCGCCCCCTATATTCTGTGTTCTCCAGGGGGCGACTGACAGTGTTGGTACTGGTAATTGGATTGGTCCAATATCTTGGAGCAGTGCACTAAAAATGATTCGTTATCACTTCAATTTAGTGGAAACAGCCTTAACAGAGTGATGGGTCCTCCCAGATGTTTATTGTTATGTAAAGGGATAGATGGCTTATATTGCAAAAGGTACATTACCGACCCTATGTTGGACTGAAACTGTGTGTTTTTGTTTGTCTGGTGAATATGTCGACAGTTGCGTGTGTGTGTGTGTGTATGTTGTTTTTATGACAGAATAAAACCAAACTAAGCCATGAGTGCTTGTTGAAAAGAGGGGAAAATGTTTTGTATCAGCATTTATAGGATATACAGGAGGCACGTTCTCCAGTTGGTTGCACACCATGGAGGTTGACAGCACCATCTCTTAACAGGGGCGTTCCTCAAATGTCAGTCAACCACTAAATGCCCAAAAAGAGATTTGAAGCTGGGCTCTTTTCACAAAAATGCCTTTTTATAGCTTTAGTATCATTGTTGTGTATATTTCAAAACACAAAAGCTGAGGAGAATTCAAATCTCAGTTCAATAGGGCATCATGTAGCCTAATGGTTAAGATGTGTACCACAGCTAGACACCTGGCCAGGGGACCTTTTGCTTCATGTCATACCCCTCTGTCTCTGCTCTTGTTTCTTGTCTCTCATACTGCAAACTGTCAAATAAAGGCAAAAATGCATAAATAAATAAATAAAATCTGTTTCGAAATTGTGTACTCACACTGATGCTCAGGAAGATCTGAAGTCACTGTTCCTCAGTAATTTCTCCTTTTATTAAAGTCCACTGGATTTGTAATGAATAAGCTCTACCTGCGTTAAGAGTTACCAGGTAATCCTTGGAAAAGTCACCCCTCACCTTTTTGATCAGCCAACTGCTTTTCTCACAAGTGGTGTGCTACGTCAAGATGACTGAAGAACTGCGAGTTCTGTTGTAGCTCCCGTTCTAACTTGGACCTAATCTCGACGGAACAATATACAGCTTTCTTTAAATTAAAACAAAACAAAATGAACGAGACAATGATACTTTATCAATCTGACAGTAAGTCAGTAACCTTGTATTAATTTGGCATTAAACGTGTTGCCGTGAGCAGACCTAGCAGTGAGCTGTGGTCCAGGAAAGTCATAGCAACAATGACAATAGCTGAAAGCATCAAGAAACACACGAGGAGCAAAGACAAAAATATACCAGCTAAGAGCTTTGTAAAAACATCTGAACTCCCTTAAATGTAGATTTTCAATTCGCGCTAATGTTTTCTTTAATGCCCCTTTATTAAGTATTAATGATAATAAGCAGCAATCAAAGGAATATAAAAATAAGGGGGGAAAAAAACTCTTAAGGGTGTTATTTATTAAAAGTTTAACACTCTATAAAACTAGAAGAAAATAATGTGTTAATGTAGGATCCCATTACTCTAGGTAGGGAGCTGATTGAGAAAATACATTTTCATGGCCTTTAAAGTTACATTTTCATGTCATCCGTCACTGTAATATTTAACAGTAGATTGAATGTTGTCTTCAGCTGTGTTAAATCTCTGTGCACTTGCTTTTGTCTTCTTGATAGTTTTCTCTTGTGCGTGGTAAATTTTAATCCTGCACCAAAAAAGACAGACTCCGTCAGCAGTAAAACAGCAAATGCACTGAATCAGTATTTCTGAAAAAACGTTGGTCGTAAATGGGATTAAAAAAGGATTTTAAAATGACGACAAATTTAAAGATTAACGTTCATATTGGACAGTTCAGCAAGTGATTTCGGTATAAACTTGACCAACTAAGGCAGAGTAGGATTTCACCTTCACAATTTGTTGCTGTTGCGTTTCATTATAGCCGTTGTCATCGTGCACACACACCAACTCAATCGTACACACATGCACACACTGACATAGAAATAATCCTCAATTCACCCAGGGCCACTTTTAAACTACAGTACTTCCAAGGTATCATTAATTAATTCAGCTTTTCTGATACTGCATGTACAGTATATCCAGCATGACAATGTTCAAGTGAAGATCATTGGCAGTGCCAGCCAGCCTTGTATCCAAAGAGTGTACTCCGGTCCCTGAAGGGTTACACACCTGGTTGAAACAAGTGACGGAGTATCCTATATTTGTTGTTTTAACAGTCACTACAGTGGAAAATAACCACCATCTCAGTTTTTTGTTTTTGTTTTTTTTGTTTTTTTTTTTCAGAGCTGAATCTCAAATTAACTTCGACCAGTCTATTTACCAATGCAGCTTACTAACAACAACTAGAGATGCGCATCATTAATTCATGAGATGTGGGGGTGGCAGCTGAGATGTGTTGATGCCTCAGAGGAGGGTAATTAAACAGATAGAGCTGTTTCCATGCAGTAAAAGTACGCTTGCACTGCGGTGCCACAGGAGACGAGATGTGTCATCTGATGCTCATGAGGGCCCTATAATTTAATACAACCCTGAGACTCACATGTATGTTGACTCAATCTACTCTAAGGTGCAAAGAGCAAATGAGACGGAGGGGGGGGGGTAAAACATGTCTTCCTTTGACAGAAAACCTGCTCCCAACTGGTGTGATCACATATATGATCTCCTTAAAGATGCTTTGCCTGCTCAAGACCACAGAGCATATTAAGTCTGTTAATTTATATATAGTTGTTTATATTTAAAGCATAGGAAGATATTGGCAGTAGATGTAGTAGGTGTAAAATAACTAAATACATTTACACCACTCGCACCAAATAATAATTGTGAAGTTCTGGCACTTTTCTTGGGTATTTCTGTGTTTGGAGACTTGTAGTGCAAAATCATAGAGGGGAATTCAGAAACATATGCAATAAAATACAAAACAATGATGCATTTTCAAACATTTGAACACTTCTGACCAGTCTAAGCTGTGACGACATAGGGCATACAGTGATTTGCTGGCAACATAGACAGGACAGCTTATGCACAATGTAGAGACAATGTGGAAAAAAACATCTGAGTGGAATCATTCTTCACAATAAAATATTTATAATGAATATTTTACTTGTGATAGACAAATCATTTTACCACCCATATTTTTATAATTCTTTCTATAGTTGATTGCAATTTGAATGTAGGACTATGTTAGCGCTCCTTATCCTGAACGTCACCAGTT